>NW_016177054.1:0-8783 GCF_001687245.7 Rhagoletis zephyria | reverse complement strand
GGAAGAGAATTGTTACATAAATATACAAATTGAATGAAAAGTTTGCCTTCCAAAATGATCAAATAATTGAAATGACTATCAAAATAATCTAACTTAATTTAGCATTTAAGAAATATGTATGTACATATATTAAATGAACATTCCCTGCAAAAANAAGAGAGAGAGAGAGAGAGACATTAGTCTCAACCGGGTACAATTGGGCATTAATTAGTCGCAGTTAAACCCAAACGGGTATTAAATATGAGAGATTGTTTAGTCTCGACTCATCCCCTACTTGGAGATCAATTAGTCCCTGACTCATCTCCAACGGGTACTCTTAACGATTGAATGATATCTACGCACTTACTTCATTTGCGGCGGTGGCACAAAGAGAGATTATTCGCTTAACAAACCTGAGCAGCCTGGTTCGAATCGCTGCTGGCGCAACTTTTTTATTTTTATTTTTTTTTAAGTGACTAGTCACTTTTTATACCCGCTCGGGTATAATGTGGAACAATTAGTCTCTTCAGAGGACGTGCTCGAACAAAAGCGAACAATTCATTCCATACAAAGAGATCAAAAGTTATTATTATTAGTCGCATGTTCCTTTGCGATTGCTCCCGGAGTCATTCCGGATTAGTCGCATTTTTTGCCGGGTTTAGTTGATTAATATCTATAAACTTATTACATACACATGTATGTATGGATGTAAATATGTAAGTTTAAAAATTTTTTATGCATGTAGTATGTATATATGTACATAAAATGAATTTCGCTACATATCGGAAATATTCACAATGCATTTCACAGAAATTACAAAGGTTAACGTCCTCAACTAAATACGCGATATTTCTCTCCGAATGCTTTATTAAATAAATCGATACAAGTGAGCAATTAAATATCTGCAATATACTATGCTAACGCAATGTATATACATATGTATGTACGCATGCATTTTATGAATGCGTTGTATTCGAAAATTTATATGCACTACACCGCGCGTGTAAACGCACATTATCGTAAATATTCCTCAGCGTGCTGTGTATTTGAAGCAATTAATTTTTAATTTTCAAGCTATTGCTAGCAGATATCATTTGCAAATATGCAGATGTATACACAATTTTGTACAATACGAGTACATAAATATCGCACCTAGGGTTGAAACGATACGAGTGAATACTCGATACTTTCCGTTGGATACCAAGTAATTTGGTATCGATACTTTTGAACCAAGTACCAAGGCGATTTTTTTTCGGAATTCTTTTCTCCAGTTTCAGGCCAAAAATAGGAAAACCATCAATTTTGTAAGTCATTTTAAAGGTCAATGTAATTATTCTACCAAGCGATACTATTTTTCCTGAATTTCCCATCTCATTAGCTTTAAAACACTATCACATTTACTTCGCTATCTCTTATCGTTTGATTTTTTCCTTTTTTATTAGCTCGGGATGTAACTATGTAATATTGATGCGCCTAAAAGATGCAGCGTGCGGCGTATAACTTCACGGCCAAACGTACAGAATAACTCTATTATTCTTCGCGCTGGAAATATTAACGGACTATATTAAAGGTGGTGAAGGCTAGCTCTGTTATTGAAAAAAGAAGCAAAGGAGAAAAAAGTATAGTGCAAAGCGCTGATGACAAAATGTTCAACGTAGCCCAGCCCAGAAATTTTTTATGAAAATTTAAGCTTTCTAAAAACTCACCATATAAAATTCGTTCCTTTTTTAATATAAGAGACATACACTTGAAATTGTGTCAATTTATAAACGAAGGTATAATATACAAATCTGCCTACGATAAAACACCAAATTGTACTTCACAAACCCCCGAAATACAACATCAAACATGAATATGGCCACTGAGTGCATAATTTACGGTTTTATGGTAAAAAATTAAATTAAATTTAGTTCATGCGGAATACCTTCATTGCCAAAAGTACCGATACGAGTAGATATCGATACTTTAGATCCGATATTTTTAGGGTATCGATAAAGACATGGTATCGTTTCATCACTTATCGCACACTAAATCAAAAACAGTCACATATCAAAATATCGCGAATGTTCGGAGAAGGCAAAAAAACTGATGATGCTGCGCAAGCAACGCAAACAAAACAAAATCCGTCTTAATGGTATTTTGCCAGTTAAAGAAGATAGTCATGAAGAAGATGCATATTTTGGGAGAATTTAGAAATATGGAATTTGTGGGGAAATATCCATTTTGAAAATTTTGAGTTGTGACTGTTTTTAATTTAGGGTGTGATGATGATTCCCTGCAGGAAATCGAAACCTATTCTAAAATAATGGGTGACTGAGGGAACTGCATTGGCGTGACACCATGGGTCAACGTCAGACGAAAAGATTACTAGGAGGTTACAATCTGACAAGATACAGGCTACTCATGAATTTTCCAAAGGACAAATTGAGGGATATTATAGGATTTTTGATGGCCACTGTAGGCTAAGAGGGCACATGTACAAACTAGGTATCTGGTCCAGCGACCAGTGTCGATTCTGCGATGCCGCCAGGGAAAGTCCCCATTATTTAGTTTTTCTCCCCATTTCATTTTCTTTTGTTTAATTTTTTTTTACTCTCCCAGTGTCAGACGTCGGGTTAAGCGCCAACAGATGTGCTAATAATGTGCATGGTATTTAAACAGGCATTAGTATATGAACATTAAAATTTTATGTGCAAAATAACGAAGCATTCATGTATCTTTGTATAAGTAAATGCACGATGTGATACTATTAATAACAGCATTCACTCAACATCCTACAATCTATTTTTAAAGCAAAACTAATAAAGTGGTATTTGAATGAGAGAGTACAATAGTATTGTGCCTGGCAAAAATTAGCAAAAAATTAGCTAACAAAATAATCGTAACGCAATGAATTTAAAAATAGCGATGCACAAACAAACGAAATTAAACATTTTTTTCACAATAGTATTTTGCATGCATGGACTCACGGTGCTCATTACTTTTTTTGCGCCTCGCTAAATTAACCTACTAAAATTATACTCTGAAAATTATCAAAGCTTTTGGCTATCTACCAATGGCCTGAAGTGTCAATGGAATTGTTTCTGTGCCTGTCAGTGTCTTAACGCCATCTCACTGCTGGGCTTCAAAGCGGCTAATTGTCTCGCCTAAAAAAAATTCTCCTTTGCTTATAATATTGACCACTTAACCAAGCCGACGGATCAATCATACGCCCCACAATCATATTCACTTTATAACTGCTATGTACATGTGTATGTACATATGTATTTGCCTTTCGACACAGCAGTGCTTATGAGTGTTTCACTTGGCGGTTTGCCAAATAAAAATTCACCAATTTTATTTTATTTTTTGGTTTATTTATTTAACAGTGACATTGAGGAAAAATTGTGTGAGCCATTTAAATTTGATGTTGTTTATATTTCAAAAAAAAAACGCTGCTGATGTGGCGGGCGTTGTCGCCGACATCTGCGTCGACGGCAGCGTTTTTGAACTACAAATACAACTGGTTTTGACATTTCGTGTGAAAAGTGAAATTTATGAAATGTTCTTTGAGATATTTTTACAACTTAGTTAATTCATGTGGGCATGCTTGCTGTGATTCATTCATCGACTAATTGCGCTCGTGTTGGGGCAAAATGCAATTCGTTTAATTTCTTTTTTGCTTTTATTTCATTCACAGCTTTTTTTTTTTTTAATTTGCATGTGCATACAAAAATATTTATGTACTCATGTACATATGCATTATTTTTACAATGCGGTTCAACATTTTAAAAGTGCTTTAAATGCTTTTACATTCCCACCGAATGCTCTCGGAAGTGAATTGCAATTAAATTTGAATTAGTACATTAAAGTACAGAAAATGTACATATGTATGTAGTACATAAGAATGTATTTCATTAGGTTAATAAAAAGTGCGCAATGCTTTGAATGCCTTTGTTATTGAAACGAACTACACATTCGATGACATATTTCCACTTCCTTAATTGCCATACGTTTTTTATCGTTGTTAAACAGCTTGTGGATTGTAAAAAGTATTGGTGTATTTTTATTTGAATTAATAGCGACTTCGGACATCTTTTGATCTTTGATCAATAGAACAATTTTGACACCTTCTTCGGCACAACTTAGAATATATGTACATAGATCATTTTTATTGCAACCGTACGTGAGCACATGCCGAGACATTGGATTGTGTCAGTATGAACCATATACTTTTCATAAAGACAATCTTCTTTTTTTAAGCATAAATGAACGAAATCAGCGCCCAAATCGTAGCATTCGACATCGAACGTAATTCTATTTGAAATTTGATATTGAGATCACGGCATTCGATAGCGATATAATTTAAATTGTATTGGGGAGAAAACAGCTGCCATTACATTTGATTCGAGTAATCAGACGATCACGAATGCCGCGATTTGGGTCCAGTATAATTACGACTTTTTGAAATTACTAGTTAGTTTCGAAAAGTTTTTACGCCACGTCCAAGCTCCTGATATTCGAAAACTGGACTAAGAAGAAATTTGTACATTTATTTTGATTTAACTTTTGCGACATTACAAGTTGCAACGAGCTTCAATTCAATTCTTGTTTAACCTAACCCACCCAAATGAATGTACAAGACTAATTGTCGATGAGGAAAAAATATGTATAGTCATAAATCAACACCAAATCATTTACATTTAAATACAAAAACAAAAAACAACAAAAAAGAACTGAATAATAAATTATCTCACAAAACATTCGCTCAAGCAGACCATCATTGAAACGCACGTAAAGGCAAACACGGAGGCACAGCGACAGACGGTGACAATGCCGGCAACACGCCCTCAGTTTCCAATTGTAATATTTGCACTACATAGAAAACAATAACAAAAGCAGGCCTAGTAACCTTCGACTTTAGTCAAGGCATGTGAATGACTGTGGAAAATAGAAGTTTTTACTGCGAATTTCACTACCCACAACATTTTGCGGGCATTTAATCAAAATTAATAAACAGTAATAAAATTGTGCATTGTATGTACATACATATCCACTTTAACTAGCACCATAACAAAATGACTCTTGTTAAACATAAGTAAAAAAAAAAATTTATGTGGCGTTTCTTTTACGGCCTACGGGTATATAGTATCAAATGTTGCTGGCGGCATGTTGCTTGTGGCATACAACTCTGTTGTCATGCGCTAACGATAAAGTACGCGCCTTTTTTTTACAACAAGTGTGGCTCCGTAGAGCCCAATTACAAGTGTCATTTTACACTTTTTACGCTTGTATGCTTTTCAGTTGGCTAATTAAATTGACATTTGTTCGCACCCAATGACAACGAAACGAAGCAGCAAATTGTAAGCGACATTTTTTGGGCTTACTCGTAATTAGCTTAGAACGAAAAAAAAGAAAACAAAAACCAGTCAATAGCTAACCTAAAAAACAACCATAACTAGTAGTGAGCAATTAATGCTGTTCGAAATTTAATTTTTAATTTATTATCAACTTTATTTGGACGACCTCCATGGAAAATGTTCGTTCTTTCGTTTTTAGTGCTCGCACTCAAATTGCTGGCTTTACGTGGGTGACCCATATTTGATAGCGGAAACAACAAGTGTCTGTCTAAAATGCCGCTAGGAGTATAGATGCATACATATTTACATATATACTAGTAGCTAAGTGAGCAAAACATGATTTATTCTATATTCTTTGAGTGGGCTTTTGTGGTGGATTACTTTCAAGAGCATGCTGCCGTCGCGACGCTATGACAGCATCCAATTATACATATGTACATACATATATACATATTTTGAATGGTATCACAAAGGGATGCGGTCAATTTGACCGTGAAATCGTTTTGAAATTTTCGAAATATAAATAAATTATTTACCAATGTCACAGAGCTTAGAATCTAGCTGTCGTTAATCGCGAGCTTATGACATTTATGAAAAGCTGATTCAATAGGCGTGCGGTGACGTCTTGTCAAAAGCTAATTGTAAGTAAGCCAATATGTAAATACACACACACCAGGGATGGAATTTGAAAATATGAAATTGTGCTGAACTCGGGTAAAAAATTAGCCAAAATACAGATGAAAGGGTCGGATATTGAAACGAGCCATACAAAAAAAAAAATTATTATTTTCATTGCAAAGCAGCAAAAGTTAAAATTTGATTAGCTTAGCCGCAATTTTTACTAAGTACGCCTTGCTTTCTAGAAGCTATTATTTATGTGCTATCTGAGCCAGCTTATCGAAAAGATTTTGCTGAAAAGATCCCGCCCGAGAGCGTTCTCCATTTTGCCGACTGGATAGAAGAGTTCAGAAATTCATACGTACAGCATAATCTATGGTAAATAGTATTCTGTGGCAGGTTTTCTCTAAGGCCTAAGCCTAGGCCGCCAAATATTAGGGGCGGCCAATATGGCATAAAATAAAAACCCCAAATGGGGGCCCATGGCATTTTTTAAGGTGTTAAAGGTCCTATAAAAATAATTAATAATAGAAAATGGTTGTGGGAAATCTCCTGAAGAGAAACAAGATTTCCCAACGGAAAAATATTGATTTTCCAGAATTCTATACCATTTCATCAAAAACTTGTTTTTTCCCATATAAAGTACATGAAAAGCTTTGAGCACTTTCAGCGACCTCTAAATATTTTTTTATTTCAAAATAAATAAAAAAAAACAGGGGTGCATTTTTTTTTTATATAGAATAATTCGAGAATTAAAATTTCGACTTTACTTTTTCAGATGCATTTTTGACCACCCTAACGTACATATATAAATTGCATATGATTTTATCATTTCTTAATTTATCCTCTCTCCAAAATTCAGCTAAGCACTTTAGCACATTTACGTTTACATAGGATTTTTTTATCGTCTCCGAACCCAATTTAAAATTTCTGCTTAACATTTATAAATATATAAAATTTTAACCCTCCGCCATTTTTATGAATTTAAATAATACTTGTTCACGATAAGGAGACAAAAGACCAATTATGATAGGACTTAAAAGGTTAAAATGTTATACGAAAATATATTCATGATGTCAAAATATTTAGAAGTGTCGTTTGTGTAAACGAATCCCGCTGGTTGAATGCAATATTTTTTCGGCATTAAAAAATTTGCATATGCAACACATCTAACGATGTTAGCATTAAATCGCAGTGGAAAAATAATTTCAAAAATTGTTCAAAGTAATTTTGCACCTTGCCCACAGCAATAGGAAAACCGCATAGATCACAGGCGTAGAAGGAAAAAACATGTAAAGTTAAAGCAATAGAAATACACACACACACACAGTAAGGAGACATTGAAAATGACTTAGAATACTAAAGGCGGGGAGTTAGATACTTCTTAGGATTTCTATGCAAATAGACAATATTATGCCAGCGGAACGAAATTGTGTGTCCTAGGTGCACGATTGCTGATTAATGCACTTTTTGTTTAATGCACCGCAGGTTGCTACGAAATCAGATATAGTAAATGTTTGCAACTCGCTTGACTGTGATTTTACCCTGTGTATATAGATTGAAGTAGTGAGCCTAGTATTCAATTCACAACTGCTGCTGCCACTGTGCGATAAAACCCAAAAGAGAAAAATCTTTAGAATTAACAAAAAATTTAAGTCTTTTGGTTCACAAGGACAAATGGGTATTGAAAATGCCATTTTAACTTAATTAATTTTTTTGTTTCAGCTAATAAACACACAATTTTTTATGAATACATATTGCAAATTTTCAAGGATATTCAAGGATAAAATTTTAAAAAGAATTTTTCTGCACCTATTCGTCCTTATGCATTAAAAACTGTAAGCTTTTTTAATTCTGCAGAATTTTGAATTTAATATGATGCCCATGCTGTAATAATATCTCTAAAATTTTGAAAATCCCTTAAAACCATACTTAAGTCATAGGAAAACACTAGAATCGTAGTTTTTGTGTGTAAAACTGACTGTCGCCCGGTGCATCCATAAAAAATCTAGTCGAATAGGAGAAAAATATCGATAAAAATATCGATATCAAAATCGATAGAAATATCGATAACAAAATCAATAGAATAACGGCAAAATAATTGATAAAAAACGATAGCAAAATCAATAGAAATATCGATAACAAAATCCATAGAATATTGGCAAAATAATCGATGAAAATGTCGGTAGCAAAATCGATAACAATATCGTTTTCTTATATCGGTAAACATATCTATAAATATATCGATAACAAAGTCGATTATTGTGTCGATAGCAATATCGATAAGTGTATCGATAACAAGATGTATAAATATAACGAAAATAGCCTCGAAAATCTCATAGTAGTCCCGAGAATCTGGAAATAGTCTTGAAAATCCTGATTTATTCCCGAGAATCCCGAAAATCTCATTACTATTATATTAATGTTTCTTCCTCTATCTTCATCTTTATTTTTATCGGCATCCTCATTCTGATTTTTTTCTCAATTTTTATCTTTATTTTTAGCTTTATGTTTATTATTTTCTTCATCTACATATTCCCTTTCACCTTTGTAAAGTGTTTAAATTTACTTCTGTCTGGTTGTGTGTGTTTCCGACAGGATAGAAAATTTTAATTAATTTAAATTTACATTAAAGTTAAGTTTTTATCTTTGCGCATTTTTGTTTTTGTTTTTATTTTTACCTTTGCCTTTATTCCTTTCTTGATAAATTCCGAAAGCCGGCAATCCCTTAAAGAAAATCATAATTTCAGATCCAGTTGCTTTTCCTACTGGGTATCGAAAGGCATGAATTTGTATAAAAGTTTTTATGTGTGCTACAGCAAAATTTGTGCACATCTAATGCCGACA
>NW_016177053.1:0-8783 GCF_001687245.7 Rhagoletis zephyria | reverse complement strand
TTAGTGAGTTTGATTGGCAAGTTCTGTTTGGCGATAACGAATAGCAGGTTGTTTTGACATCTTCAAGTCTAATATTGCTAAGCTGTGCACTGAATATGTTCCAACTTTCAACAGAAAAAATTTTAAGGTACCATGGTCTTCTAATGAGCTAAGACGGCTAAAGAATTTGCGTAATAAGTTTTTTAAAAAATGTAAGTCCACTAAGGAGCAGCGCTTTTATGACTTATTTGTGTCCTATAAAAATGAGTTCAATGAGCTAAACAAAGTGTTGTACAAAACATTAGNAATGAGTTCAATGAGCTAAACAAAGTGTTGTACAAAACATTAGTATTCGGAACTATGAACTGGAGGTAAGGGATAATCCGAAAATTTTTTGGCGCTACATTAATTCCAAGAGAAAATCCTCAAGCATACCCAAAACACTTTTTTATAAGGAATTCACAGCTACGTCAGTGAAACATGCGGCCGACTTGTTTGCGGAGTTTTTTTCGTGTAATTTCGCCTCGGACGAAGAAGTGTCCGACGATGATTTAAATTGTATTTAGCGGAACTTTTCCTCTGCCATGTCTTCTCCCTTTGACTTTGGCGCTCTCGTTATTTCCGATGAGGACATAATTATTTATTTATTTATTTATTGATGTCTAATAACAGAATGTTTTAACAGACATTAAGAGTATAATTAAATATAACAAATCAGTCTTATTATTTAATATTACTACTTAAAAGTTGCGATTATAAGGTTACAAGAAATACAGATATTGGGCAGATATTATTGACCGGACATAAGGTAATTTTCCAAATATAATGCGGTTTTACTAGGATTGGTAAAATCTATGTCTAACAAATTTGAGAAATAGTTGTAGTCCGATAAGGTTCTGTTTATTGGCGCGTTTGCATCATAAGCCGTTCTGCTTAACCCAACCTTGAAGACATCAAAGCGACGCAAATTACGACTCGGAACATGAAAATGGATTCTCTCAAGTAAGGACGCACAATCAATTTTTCCCGAGACAATACTCAATAAAAACGAGATAGCATGACAAGTTCTCCGATTGTGCAGAGTAGGTAAACTAATTAGCCGACAACGGGAGACATAAGATGGCAATGGTTCAGTAAAATTCAAGGAACGTAAGGCAAAGCGTATAAATACCTTCTGCACCTTTTCCAAACGATTGATATGAACTGCGTGACTCGGTCTCCAAATAAAGGCAGCGTATTCCAATTTGGAACGCACAAACGCAGTATGTAGCATCTTAATAATATAAGGGTCAGTGAACTCGGAAGAATGACGCCTAACGAATGCCAGCATGGCAAAAGAATCAGCAATAGTTTTGTTTATGTGCAGAGTGAAAGTGAGTTTTGAGTCGAAGTGTACACCAAGATCTTTAGAGGTACTTCTGATTTATAATAGGATACTTTGTGGCATTTATTGATGTTGAGGGTAAGCCGATTCTGAACACACNAGAGGTACTTTTGATTTATAATAGGATACTTTGTGGCATTTATTGATGTTGAGGGTAAGCCGATTCTGAACACACCACGTATAAAACCTGTTAAGCTGCGATTGAAGTTCGGCCGAGTCTCGTGAGCAACTGATTTCCGAATATATTTTCAGATCATCGGCAAACAAGAGAAACCTAACATTTGAAAGACAGGAGCTGATGTCGTTAGTGAAAAGAATAAAAAATAATGGGCCTAAGATGTTTCCCTGAGGAACCCCTGAGAGAGCAATAAATGTCTTGGACGAAACACCATCAATAGTCACCTTGCTAGTTCTCAAGCGCAAGTAGGACCTGATCCTCTCCAAGAAACCTGAGTGGATTCCTAAACATTCTAACTATGTTAAAAAGATATTGTGGGAGATTTTGTCGAAGGCTTTCGAAAAATCTGTGTAAATCACATCCAGTTGAAAGCCATTACGGAAAGTTGAAAAGCAATCATCAGTAAAAACTGCAAGATTTGTCACCGTGGATCTACCAGATACAAAGACATGTTGGTTTGGGCAGATCAAGTGCTTGACAATAAAATAAAGTTTAGTTTTGACGATATTTTCGAATATTTTGGCGACTGTGGATAATTTACTAATCGGCCTATAGTTCTCAACATCGCACTTATTGCCTGTTTTGAAGGCTGGCATGATTGACGTTCTCTTCCAGTCATCAATAAACAAACCCTCGGAAAGAGATTTATTGAAGATTTGCAATAGAGGCTTCACTAGGGAAACACAATTTTTGAACAAGATGGCTGAAAAGCCATCTGCGTCCGTCTGAGATGAGTTTTTTATGTTTTTGATGCCCTCGATAATATCGTCTTCGGTTAAAGAAAGGGAACCCAGGTCCACGGTAGAAAACGCGCTATTTGAATAGTTTTTTCGAATAGTTGACCGTTCATCCCCCGACAGGTCATTATCCGATACAAAGTTAGATGAAAAGAAATCTGCAAAGAGATTTACAACCTCGGATACAGAAGCCGCATTATATTTTTTATAAAAAATAGTCTTGGGTATACTTGAGGCAGATTTCCTCGATCTGATGTAAGACCAAAATTGCTTTGTACGAGCCTTAATATCAGATTCGAAGTCGCGAATGTAGTTCTTGTAACCGATCTTATTTAGTTTACAGAACTCATTTTTATAGAAACGATATTTACTGAAATAGCATTGCTTTTTTGTTAACTTAAATTTTCTGAAAAACTTATTTCTCAAATTTTTTAGGCGCTTTAAATCCTTCGATAACCAAGGAAGATTGTAGATTTTTGGTTTGAAAACTGGCTTTGAGCAACAGTCAGATAAATAGGCTTTGAATAAGTTAAAACAACCTTCGACTTTGGTATCCTGAAACAAGACATCCCAATTTATGTCACTTAACTCTATATCCAACACCGCAAAGTCACAGCGATTATAATTGTATGAGATATTTTTTTGTTTTAGGGGGTCATCAAATATTCAAAAAATTCGAAATCTAATTCCAGCGGTAAGTGATATAAGTTAGGAGGAGATATCGAAGACGAAGGCTGCGATATTACAAAGTTTATATTGTAGGTTACAAAGACTAAATCAAGAAGACGATTTATATTGTTTCCAAGGCCATTTATTTGTGTTAGGCCAATACTTAAGAAGTTATCAATAACATAAGACATAGGACTGTGTACATTTGTAGGAGTCAAGAATAGATTATTATCTAAATACGACCAGCATAAGTTACTTAGGTTAAAATCAACAAGCACGCAAAGTTGACTATCACCAAAATTTCGATGGAGAGCTAACACATTGTCAACATGCGACTTATACAAGCTATCACAGCTAAGCGGAGGTATATAAGAAACGCAAATATACAGCAAACCCAGCGAACCGCCAACACGAACACAGAGTTGATCTAGAATCGTGTCCTCGTTCAGAAGAGGATAGAACGAGGAACACGTGGAACTTGCAAAAAGTTAGCAGGGCACGCGATATTTTTTAAAATGTTTCCGCGGCAAGATAATTCTTTTCACGGATAAACAACGGATAATTTACGGCAAATTATCAGATAGTTAGTTTGGGTTTAGCTGGTTTCCTTAATTGGTTTTCGAAAGGTGCCCTGCTAACTCCCACGGAAGTTAGCAGGGCACGCGATATTTTTTGAAATATGTCCGCGGAAAATTATTCTTTTCACGAATAAACAAAGGAAAATTTACGGCAAATTATCCACGGAAGTTAGCAGGGCACGCGATAATTTTTAAAATTTGTCCGCGGCAAGATAATTCTTTTCACGGAAGTTAGCAGGATGTGCGATATTTTTTAAAATATGTCCGCGGCAAAATTATTCTTTTCACGGATAATTTACGGATAATTAACGGCAAATTATCCGATAGGAATTTTCGCTTTGAGAAAAAGTTGTCCTGCCAACTTCAGAGAGGTGCTTTCGCCTTCCCGATGGCCGCCTGAACTTCAACGCTAGTGAAAGCAAGGGGGCAAAAGTTGTTGGCAGTTTGAGCAGCCTTCTGGCCACTCGACGCTTGGCTTTGTCCGCCGGGGGATGCAGTATGAACTGCCGGCTAAAATAGCTCGCGCATCGCTCCGGGCCCAACGAAAGAAATTTCGGCCCTGTCGTCGTGCTTCGTCGGATTGGACAATGACCTCACGGTTGAANCCGCAAAGTCACAGCGATTATAATTGTATGAGATATTTTTTTGTTTTAGGGGGTCATCAAATATTCAAAAAATTCGAAGTCTAATTCCAGCGGTAAGTGATATAAGTTAGGAGGAGATATCGAAGACGAAGGCTGCGATATTACAAAGTTTATATTGTAGGTTACAAAGACTAAATCAAGAAGACGATTTATATTGTTTCCAAGGCCATTTATTTGTGTTAGGCCAATACTTAAGAAGTTATCAATAACATAAGACATAGGACTGTGTACATTTGTAGGAGTCAAGAATAGATTATTATCTAAATACGACCAGCATAAGTTACTTAGGTTAAAATCAACAAGCACGCAAAGTTGACTATCACCAAAATTTCGATGGAGAGCTAACACATTGTCAACATGCGACTTATACAAGCTATCACAGCTAAGCGGAGGTATATAAGAAACGCAAATATACAGCAAACCCAGCGAACCGCCAACACGAACACAGAGTTGATCTAGAATCGTGTCCTCGTTCAGAAGAGGATAGAACGAGGAACACGTGGAACTTGCAAAAAGTTAGCAGGGCACGCGATATTTTTTAGAATGTGTCCGCGGCAAGATAATTCTTTTCACGGATAAACAACGGATAATTTACGGCAAATTATCAGATAGTTAGTTTGGGTTTAGCTGGTTTCCTTAATTGGTTTTCGAAAGGTGCCCTGCTAACTCCCACGGAAGTTAGCAGGGCACGCGATATTTTTTGAAATATGTCCGCGGAAAATTATTCTTTTCACGAATAAACAAAGGAAAATTTACGGCAAATTATCCACGGAAGTTAGCAGGGCACGCGATAATTTTTAAAATTTGTCCGCGGCAAGATAATTCTTTTCACGGAAGTTAGCAGGATGTGCGATATTTTTTAAAATATGTCCGCGGCAAAATTATTCTTTTCACGGATAATTTACGGATAATTAACGGCAAATTATCCGATAGGAATTTTCGCTTTGAGAAAAAGTTGTCCTGCCAACTTCAGAGAGGTGCTTTCGCCTTCCCGATGGCCGCCTGAACTTCAACGCTAGTGAAAGCAAGGGGGCAAAAGTTGTTGGCAGTTTGAGCAGCCTTCTGGCCACTCGACGCTTGGCTTTGTCCGCCGGGGGATGCAGTATGAACTGCCGGCTAAAATAGCTCGCGCATCGCTCCGGGCCCAACGAAAGAAATTTCGGCCCTGTCGTCGTGCTTCGTCGGATTGGACAATGACCTCACGGTTGAACAAAGCTTACTCACACCAGAGGTGAAGTTACAAGTCTTCAGATGCTCTTCCCACTCCTTCCGCTTATGTACGTTCACTAGTGTCCGAATCTCCGCGTTGAAATTCCTTATACGGGGATTTTCGGGATCAGCCTAACGAAGGTTGTCACGCTTATCGGCTAGAACAGCCGCTTCAGCAGGGAAATTTGGACATGGGTCCGTGATGTATCCTGGCGCATTAAAGTCACCTGCTACCATACCGTTTTCACCACTGAGGAGCTCACCTATATCAGGGTGATATCCTGCCGGGCAGCAAGTGACAGGGGGTATGTACACGTTAAATATTTCGAGCTCAACATCGCCTGACCGGATAGCCATGCCCTGACATTCTAGGGTGGTATCCCGGAGGTCGATGTCTGCTTCAATAAGACGATACTGCACGGTGTGGTGCGTGATGAACGCTAAGCCACAACCGTTATCTCGCTCGCGATCTCGACGGTACACGTTGTATCCGGCACAATTCAACAATGTTGAATTGCAGTGCAACTTCGTCCCTTGGACCGCAGTTATCAATATACCATGCCTTCCCATGAAGACGGTTATCTCCTCGATCTTGCTCTGAAGTCCATTACCATTAAATTGAAGGGGCTTCGTGTGGTTCGGGAGACGTATTGTTATGGGGGGGGGTGAGGGATGTATGTGGCCTTGCCGCCATTGGCTGTGTGCATTGCTGTGGAGGTTGCCGCCCTGTGGTGGTACTGGGTGGCGTCACAATTGGGGTTTGCGACCGAGCGGCGCAACACGGACCCTCGAAGTTCCTCGTCCGATCTCGCGTGGTGCGCAGACCTGAACATGCCCTAAAGTGGCCCCAGCCAAGGCAGTTGTTGCACTTGACTGATGTCACGTCACGAAATTTCCTGGTCTGACATACCGTGCAGATTGTAGGAGAAACCAGTTGTTGGTGGCGGCGTGTGGGTGGTGGTGCGGTTGTGTCTTTTGTGTGGTATGTCGTGGTTGTGGTGGTTGTTGTTGTTGTTGTTGTAGCGGCTACAACCCCGCCAAGATCGGTTGATATCTCAGTCGTGGTCGTCGAGTTCCACTATCGGCAGCCCCAAGAAGCGTGCAGCCTCAATGGTGTCGGTCCACAGGGACGACGCCGTTAGGGTTGTGGGGTTTTCCGTGCATGCGAAGAGAGAGTCATGTGGGGTCTCTCCGCTTCCCAAGATAGCAGGTTCTACGTACCGGAATGACTCGGGTTTTACCCGACCAAGGGGTGTTGTTTCGGCGAACTAACCCCGTTTAGGTCGGCGACATCCCTCAGAAGCTGAACGTCCATAGGGCTACATCTTTTTCGCATACTTCTGCTCAGGGCTGGTATTGAGTCAAACCGTGGACCAGAAACGTATACCTGCTGCGGGTGCCAGAGACGATTACACCACAACTCCACCTCCATCAGATGCAACACATGCAATGGCTGGAGCCATCTCCGAGTTTGCTTAGGCCTTACGACTCATAGGCAGTGGACCACCGCGTACGAGGCCCCTTTCTGCGCAAATCGAGCTGCCTCCACGGCACAACAGAGTCCGCCTGACACAACCGCACCACAACACAATACAATAGACAACACCACTGACACAACAGACCACACCACCGATATAACTACACCACCACCCACACGCCACCGCCAACAACTCCTAGTTCCTCCGACAATCTGCACGGTGTGTCAGTCCAGGATATTCCGTAATGTGACATCAGTCAAGTGCAACACTTGCCTGGGCTGCTGTCACTTTAGGGCATGCTCAAGACTGCGCATCACGCGAGATTGGACAAGGGGCTACGAGGGCCCATGCTATGCTGATCGGTCGCAATCTCTAACTAAGACGCCGCCCACTATCACCACAGTGGGCAACAGCCTCAGCAGCAGCAAGCATAGCATGTAGCGGCCCGGCAACATACGTCACTAACACCCCACATCCCAATAAGTCTCCCTAGGCACACAGAGATTTTACAATTTAACTGTAACGGACTTCAGAGGAAGATCGAGGAGATAAGTCTTCATGGGTCGGCACGGAATATTAATAGCTGCGGTCCAAGAGACGAAGCTGCACGGCAATTCAACATTGTTGAATCGCACCGGATACAACGTGCACCGTCGAGATCGCGAGCGAGATAATGGTGGTGGCTTAGTGTTCATCACGCACCACACCGTGCAGTATCGTCTTATCGAAGCAGACATCGACCGCAAAGATACCATCCTAGAATTTTAGAGTATCGCTATCCGGTCAGGCGATGTCGAGCTCGAAATATTTAACGTATATATACCCCCCGTCACCAGCTGCCCGGCAGGATGTCACCCTGAAATAGGTGCGCTCCTCAGAGGTGAAAACCGTATGGTAGTTGGTGACTTCAATGGCCACCACGATCTTTGGCATTCAAGCCTGTCAAACGATCGTAGGGGAACACAATTCGCTGAGCAGATAAACGATTCGACATTCTGCACAATGGACGACGACGCACCCACCAGGATTATGGGCAGCTGCTGCAGCTCGCCAGACTTAACAATTGTCAGTGCTATCATGGCGAACCTATGCTGATTTTAGCATCAGACCATATGTCCATAATCATCTCGATTGATAAACCTGCCGACTTTGCTTCCGCGGATCACCGGACCTATGTCAACTTTTCTAAGCTGATTGGAAAGGCTTCGCGGAAGTTACTGAAAGCGCCTTCACTGCACTACCCACACCAACCGACGTTCGCGTAGGTGAGCGTAGATTCCGCAGGGTTGTCACTGCTACTGCAGCCCGCTTCGTCCCAGCGGGATGAATCTCGAACCCCAGTCCGAATTTTCCTGCTGAAGCGCCTGTCCTAGCCGATGAGCGCGACAACCTTCGTCAGGCCGATGCCGGAAATCCCCGTATCAGGGGATTACACTACACTTTTCGAAATTGGAAAAGTTNAAATTTGTTGTGGAAAGAAAAAATTTGTAGCTCTCGTTTTTTAAGAAAAAATGGTATGTAGTGCTAACTTGACACCATACACCTAGTCGATAGAATTGAGATATTGAAAATGTTATAACGGCATTAATTGTAGCTTTTAGCTTTAAAATTTGTTGTGAAAAGAAAAAAATTGTAGTTCCCGTTTTTTAAGAAAAAGTGGTATATAGTGCTATCTTGACACCATAGACCTAGTGGATAGAATTAAGAACTCCAATATGTTACTATGCCATAATTGTAGCTTTGAACTTTAAAATTTGTTGTGAAAAGAAAAAATTTGTAACGTTCGTTTTTTCTGGCAAAAATTGAGTTGACCATTTTTCGAACAAAATTTAGTATGTAGTGCTAACTTGACACCATCCACCATGGGCGACGGAATTAAAATATTGAAAATGTTATAACGGCATTAATTGTAGCTTTTTTGTTGTAA
>NW_016177052.1:0-8783 GCF_001687245.7 Rhagoletis zephyria | reverse complement strand
GGAATATTTTCAACATATACTACATTGTTACATATAGGCAAGACGTATGTCTTTGACACATTTAAACACAAAGAGTTATCACTAGCCTAAACAGATATTGCAGACAAGTCACTGTTTACTTTGAAACATAAATCTTCAACTAGACCAATACGACTGGACAAATACAATTGTACGTCGTCAGCATACGCATGCACATTCACATACTGACACTTAGAAAAAACATCATTGACAAAGAGACTGAATAAAAGCGGGCCAAGGACAGAACCTTGTGGGACACCTGTATTTACATATCTTGAATTTGAAATTGAATTACTTGACTTGACTTTCTGTGTTCTATCCTTAAGGTAGCTGATCATGAGTTTTATTGAACTTCTACTGAAACCAAAATAATGTTCCAGCTTAAGACAGAGCAAGTTATGATCCACAGAGTCGAAAGCCTTCGAGAAGTCGAGTAAACAGAGAAGAGTCAAGTCAACATTGTCAAAGTTAGTTCTTATATCATCGAGTATTTTAGTCATTCCAGTCGAGCAACTATGCTTTTGCCTGAACCCGTATTGCAATGAGGAGAGTAGATTTTTCTTTTGCACGAATGCCGAAATTTATTTCGCCATCAANCAGAGTCGAAAGCCTTCGAGAAGTCGAGTAAACAGAGAAGAGTCAAGTCAACATTGTCAAAGTTAGTTCTTATATCATCGAGTATTTTAGTCATTCCAGTCGAGCAACTATGCTTTTGCCTGAACCCGTATTGCAATGAGGAGAGTAGATTTTTCTTTTGCACGAATGCCGAAATTTATTTCGCCATCAACTTTCACAAGCCTTAGAGAAGGCAGGCAATATGCTTATAGGCCTATAGTCACTCAAACTGCTAGCATTCATCTTTTTCGCAACTGGCAGTATAATAGCTTTTTTTCCAAATTGCTGGGAAACAAGAGGTTGTAAAACAATGATTTATTATGTGGGTTAGAGGGCCTATGATAAATCCCATTACAAGTTTTACAAATTTCAACGAAATTCCATCCTCACCTATAGCATTGGACTTAATATTCGATAGTGACCTCAGAACGTCAAGCTCACTAACTGTCGTGAATTGAAACTCGTCTTTTAAACTGGTACAGGATGAAAAATCCATTGAGGCGACAGTACTTTTGGTTATACTACTGACAAAGTAATCATTAAGCACATCAACGTCTATATCACACTCAGATCTGTATTTTAAAATTCTTTAGATTGCGCCATAGCTCTTTAGATGGAAGGGAGGAATCTAGTTTAGAACTGCTATACCAGCGCTTTGCTTGCTTTATTATACTGCTAGTTTCATTACGAACTTCTTTGTAACGGCGCCAGGACAAGTCTGTACTACTTTTTCTCCACTTTGCATACAATTTATTTCGTTTCTTAATGGCAGAATGAACTCTGGAATTATACCATGGACATGAACAATTTATAACATTGGCAGAACGAAGAGGGACATGAACATCAAATAACATGGTCAGGTGTTTGTTTAGGAAGTCAAGTTTATTATCAACTGTGGCAAGAAAAAACACTCACGCCAATTTACTTTACTCAAGTCAGAATGTAATGAGTTTACATTTAATGATTTAAAACCACGATAAACAAATTTAGTGCTTAAGTTTGGACGATTCAATACAACATCTACAGTACAAAATATTAAGTCATGGTCAGAAATAAAGTAAACTTGGTCAAATTTAAGGATATGCTTGAGATCACAGGTTATAAAGTAGTCTAGGAGACTAGGTGGAGAATTATTTGCATATCTCGTTGGGATAGATCCATTAAAAACGCAGAGTCCTGCTGTTGCCAGCTGATCCATTAATTTGCAACTATAAGGGTCATTCACAATTAAATTTACATTAAAATCTCCACAAACCAATATACGCTCATAATCTAATACATATTCATACAGTTCAGCAAAAAATGGTTGAAGACAAACAATTTTACTAGGATTATACACACCTGATACAAGAATTTTGTTTTCGCTATCAGATATTTCAGTAAAGATGTATTCAGATTCACTATTATTCGACTTTGCTAGCAGTCTGAATTTAAGATTTTGTTTGCAGTACACTGCAACTCCTCCCCCTTTTTTATGCATGCGGTCATGCCTCAATAAATTGAACCCATTGAAAATAGGTTGAAGTCAGGAAAGTCACTTTGAAACCAAGTCTCAGTAACGCAAATTACATCCACCGCAGACTCTTCGAAGACGTACCTAGCAAAGTCAAGTTTGTTTCGGCTTAGACTACGTGCATTAAAATGCACCACATTAAGACCATCATTTTGTTTACACAAAATGTCAATAACAACTTTCTTATTTTCATTAACGCGGTAGCCCGACTTATCGAACAGACCTATACTTAAATTCGCAAAACTGGACCAAAACAGAAACAACTAAAAGCAAGCAAATACAGCATGTATGTATGTTTGCATAAGAACAAGACATTGGCAAAAGACAGAGTAACGCATGGCATGTAGTTAAGAAAACAATTACGAGTTCAAGAGAAGAGTAATAGAGTAATTAAAGAATAACTTAAGATAAGACGCAGAATAGCTAAGAGGAAAGCAGCAGATGCAAGATGTTGAGCAATAGAAGAAAAAAGAGCACATACGACATAAACAAATGGTAAATATAACAGCTATACATAAACACTCGCTATCAGGTAGCTGCAGCAACAACACTTTTGACGCTCTCCATATCAATTACCTTCACGGCTTTGCACTTAGGGCGAACGCGTACATACACATTCCCACGAACTGAGAAAGCAGCCACCAGCTTTTTATCTCTTCGTTGCTGCATTGCATAGCGCATTAGCTCGCGGTTGTTTTTCGTAAGGCACTCGTGTATATGTATTTTCCCATCTGAGTTGGAGCCAATATCACGGAGCATTAGTGGCGGTTTTTTTTCTTTGCAGAAGCGTGCTACTGACTTGAAGAGGGTGGAGCGATCGGCTGAAGACGCCAACTTCACAATCACTGAAGCAGCGGAGTTGTTCTGTTTTGATATTCTAAACGCAGAGCGAATCTGTAGCGCAGGCAAATGCAAACTCTGGCACAGACTACTAAAGGTAGCTTCCAAATTCTCGTTGTCAACGTAGGGGAGACCATTGATGATAAAATCAGTGGATACAGCAAGGTTTTGGCAATCATTTACCTCGTTCTTAAGCTGCACCACTTCCTTTTTCAATTGCTCATTCTGCGCGATTTGGAATTCTGCCTTTGTCACACGTTCTTCAATTTTTCGCAGCGCCTTTCGAAGGTTCACCAGCTCAGCCGTTAACTCGCCAAATCGCTGCATCACTCGCTCTTCATAAGGGTGGGTAACTCTGTAAGTTTTGGTGTGCTGACTCAGTAACTCCAACTCACTTTAATGAGTCAGCACAGTGAGCTGGCACAAGTGTGCTATCGCACAATTGGTATGTACATCGAAATTTTTGATGATGTTAGTAATCGAAATCGATTTAGAAAAGATTATCTTTAGCTTCTGTTCGTAGCTGGCCGGCAAAATTTTAGAAAGCTGATTTCAACTGGTGAGTTCATTTGCAAAATAATTCCCCTTGGATGTATTAACTTCTAGCCCAGTTATGCATACTTAGCTTTGCTTGAGAGTTGTCATACAAGAATATGTTAAATGGGCTATGCATGTAAGCGGTTACCCAACGCATAGCACTTCACATGTAGAATTCTGTTTGGTTTTGATTTTAACGTAAAAATGGTATAACAGTGCAAGTATGCATAACTGGGCTATTCGCCTTGCTTCTTGTTAAATTTCAATTTCAATTTTTCAATTGATGGTTAGTCTAGTGATGCCATCTATTATGGTACTTTTTGGAAGATCGTATTGTGTGAATGTGTCAGCTCATCAATTGAGTTACCACATCGACACAGTTCTAAACAATGCAAGCCGCACCGAGCTATGCAAGTGTCAGCACATCAACTGAGTTACCATATCGACTCTGTAGCACACTGAGCTATACATTGTCAGCACATAAACTGAGTTACTGAGTTAAAAACTTTTTCAGAGGTGAGTCTGAGCGTGCGGCACAGTTCTAAGAGTCAGCACAGTAAATCAGCACAGTGCTGAGTTACCCACCTCTAGCTCTTCAGACGTTTTTACCCGCTCAGCTATCTCTTCTACAATGCTCCTTCTTGTTGACATTTTGAGCTTTGCTTGAAATTAAATCTAGGCAATTTGTTAAATACAAATATCGCACACACAAAATATAGTCAACGAAACTACTCGGTATGAGGTGTAGAGATAGATTGATGAGACCCGCAATCACTTCAAATGCAAATATATCAACGGAAACTCGGACTAAGTTACTACAGCGCACCGACAAACACGTCTACTTAGCTTGACATCTGTAATACAATCATAATACAATGTTAATCATACATAAATACATAAATAAGATTTTTTCGAATAGATCGGTCCCTGGTCCACTTCCCGGAAAAAAGGATTCTATATGCTAATCCAGGCAAAAAGCTACCTACGTACTGAATTTTAAGCAAATCGGACCATAAATACGATTTTTTCGATACCATGGAGTCGATAACCGAATAATAATCGTTTATCTACCACTAGTCGACACTCGCAATAGGGGTCAGACACACAATTGATATAGAAAGTAAACAAAAAGCCAGGACAAATTTTGAATTTAGGAAGGGTAGAAACGTTTCTTTTTTGTTTATACCTAATATTAAAGTACCTTTCGTTAAAATACAAGAAAATAGCAAGCAGTCGCTTTATTTACACAACAAAATCTTAAATATAACGAAAAAGAACAAAAACTACAAATTTTTATCCATGTGGAAAATTTGCCAACTTTGAGCGACTTTACCTCATTAACTTCTAATTCCTGTTTAATAAAGGTTATATTTTCGTAATCTCTTGAAAATTTGCTTATTAGATACGTATATCGAACGCTTACGTGAAATTTTTGCAACGTTTTTGCGGCAGAGGCGCCATAGTTGATGTCACCATTCTTTCTATGTGTATGTACAAAATTTAAAATATTATACACGTTACTTTCTAGGTGTATCGATGAGCTTCCAACAATGCGCAAAATGTGATTGTGTAAGTGTTCATATAAGTTGGACGTAGCTGCTATAAATAAATAATATGTAATTAAATACAGCAAAGATAATCGTGTATGTATACTTAAATTTATTTAAAGATTTAACGTTCACGCAAAATGCCTGTCAGCTATACGATGCCACCACTTCCTGCCAACTCAACACAAGATGGAATTCGCGAGACAATGTTATATAGTGGATCAAGGTTCAAAGGGTTTCAAAAGTATCAAGGCAACTCTTACGACGTCGAAGTGGTTCTGCAGGTATTTTTAACCGACTTCCAAAAAAGGAGGAGGTTATCAGTTCGTCGGAAATTTTTTTTTTTTTTTTTATGTATGTTACCGCATACCTTTGCACCACGTCAACGTCAATAATTCTTTTTGCAATGGAAAGGTAGTGTCTCAGAGGTGGTCCCATACTAATTTGGTTTAGATCCGATCATTGGATCATGAAATATATAAATATATATATATTTTTTTTTAGTCCGGTTTTTTTTGCTAAAAATTACTTGTTTTTAACTTACACTTTTTTTAAATATATAAAATTCATTAAAAAACACGAAGCTTTTCAATGCCGAGTGGCAAAATAAAACTATAAATAAATAATATGTAATTAAATACAGCAAAAGATAATCGTGTATGTATACTTAAATTTATTTAAAGATTTCACGTTCACGCAAAATGCCTGTCAGCTATACGATGCCACCACTTCCTGCCAACTCAACACAAGATGGAATTCGCGAGACAATGTTATATAGTGGATCAAGGTTCAAAGGGTTTCAAAAGTATCAAGGCAACTCTTACGACGTCGAAGTGGTTCTGCAGGTATTTTTAACCGACTTCCAAAAAAGGAGGAGGTTATCAGTTCGTCGGAATTTTTTTTTTTTTTTTTATGTATGTTACCGCATACCTTTGCACCACGTCAACGTCAATAATTCTTTTTGCAATGGAAAGGTAGTGTCTCAGAGGTGGTCCCATACTAATTTGGTTTAGATCCGATCATTGGATCATGAAATATATAAATATATATATATATTTTTTTTAGTGGTTTTTTTTGCTAAAAATTACTTGTTTTTAACTTACACTTTTTTTAAATATATAAAATTCATTAAAAAACACGAAGCTTTTCAATGCCGAGTGGCAAAATAAAACTATAAATAAATAATATGTAATTAAATACAGCAAAAGATAATCGTGTATGTATACTTAAATTTATTTAAAGATTTCACGTTCACGCAAAATGCCTGTCAGCTATACGATGCCACCACTTCCTGCCAACTCAACACAAGATGGAATTCGCGAGACAATGTTATATAGTGGCTCAAGGTTCAAAGGGTTTCAAAAGTCTCAAGGCAACTCTTACGACGTCGAAGTGGTTCTGCAGGTATTTTTATATACAGGGTATTCTTTCTGGACGTTACTGACCATTTTTTTTTTAACTTACACTTTTTTAAATACGTAAAATTCTTTAAAAAACACAAAGCTTTTCAATGCCGAGTGGCAAAATAACGTGAGGGTCAATTTCAAGGTCATCTCGATGTCAACATGGCTTTTTAAGTGGTAACCCCCTTTTTTAATCCCAAATTTAGAAAGAACGGAAACTTCTACGTTCAGATAACGTATAATATGTGGGGTTCATTTCATCGTCAGGGTCATATGAAGCGTCAATCTTCCTATTCAGTAATTTTTTTTCACTAAATTTACCCAACTACGATTAGTAAATTTAGTGAAAAAAACATATTAAATAGGAAGATTGACGCTTCATATAACCCTGACGGTCAAATTAACTCCACATACGATACGTTCCTTCTGAATTCGAGATAAAAAAAGGNCGCTTCATATAACCCTGACGGTCAAATTAACTCCACATACGATACGTTCCACGGGTTACCACTTAAAAAACCATGTTGACATCGAGATGACCTTGAAATTGACCCTCACGTTATTTTGCCACTCGGCATTAGAAAGTTTGTGTGTTTTTCATGAATTTTACATAAAAAAAAAACAATTTAAGAAAAATGGGCAGGGAGGGAGTAACGTTCAAAAAGAATACCCCATACATATATTTCTATAGCTTTTAAAGGAAATTCGATAAATGGATTCTAATATACTCTAAAAAATCACGTTTTTTTTAAATTTTTTTATGCATATATCTGTTGCGGTTTTTTCAAACAAGATTACGCTAAATCTGAGCCATTTTTTATAATTTAAATCTGTTATATTTAAAAAGCAAAAGCAAAAGACCATAACGAGGGCTTATATTCAATACCCTATATCTGGAATTTTGATCAAAATAAGTTTTTGATGGTAACGTAAGCTCCGATTAGTCTTTCATCCATGACAATAATGTCAAACTTAAAATATAGCTTTAATGGTATTATATTCTCATTTTGAAAAATGTCTATCTGCAATAACATTTTGTTATAAGAGCAAAATCCTCTATCTGCACAATTTTGCTTGAAAATTGTTTTTATTAACATTTTTTGTGGCAGGTAAGTTACATGTGCCTATGTATGCACATTAGACTGCATCGCTCCCCATACAAAGAAAAATCTGTACTATTTTTCCATTAGAATTATAAAACCTATTATATTTTAAGACGTCCACCGAAATATTTCCGAAAAATATTAAGATTTAAGTGAGCTGGACCGATTTGAAAATACCTCAAAAAATGGAGTTTTTCATGAATAAAATAGTTTCTTAAAGATTTTTTTTTGAAAAAATCCCCTCAAATGACAAAACGGTTTAAGCTTAAAATTTGGCATGAAAATATTTTTAAGAAATTAAAAAAAAAATTTAAACGGAATCGTAATGATGAGATTTTGATGCTGTTTTTAACTAAATAAGAATAGTTTTGGCCCAGCTATTCAAGTTTTTTGTAAATCAATCTTTGAAAAAAGTAAAAAAAAAACAGCATCAAAAATCTCATTCTTACGATTCCGTTGAAAAGATTTTTAAATATTTTTATGCCGATTTTTTAGGCTTAATCTGTTTTGTCATCTGAGGGGACTTTTTCAAAAAGTTCTTTAAGAAACTATTTTTATTCATAAAAAACTCCCATTTTTGTAGGTATTTTCAAATCGGTCCAGCTCACTTCAATCTTAATATTTTTTCGACATATTTTGGCGGACGTCTTAAAATATTATAAATTTTGTAATCCTGGCGGAAAACCGCAACTTTTTTTGGTGATGCTGTCTAATGTACATATGTATGTATATGTTACCGGTAAAATCCGATCTTAGGTCAAACTAGTTTTGCCCAGGCTAAACTAGTTCTACCTAATTCGATATATCTGTCCAACCGAAACCAAATTTTATACAACAAAAAAATCTTCCATATCCCGTCAAACATAGAGTCATTAAACTCCATTACTCCATTCTATCTCAAGGGTCACCAATAGTGAAAAACTGCTATTATTATTCCCATTGCCAAACTAAATATAAACAATTCATTACTTTCTAAATACAGACCCATTTCCCTCCTCCCCTGCATATCTAAAGTTTTACGCTGGAAAAATGGTGAGAGGATGTACAATGTTGTTAAGTCTTTCCTTTACAACCGGAAGTTCGTTGTTCGTGTCAATACCGGCTGCTCTTTTGCGGTAACAAAAGGGCTTGGTGTTACAATTGTCGTCGGTGCTTTTCCTGCGTACTGCTCGGCATTTGCAATTGCTAGAAGCTGTATGTTTCGCCT
>NW_016177050.1:206-8785 GCF_001687245.7 Rhagoletis zephyria | reverse complement strand
TTTAACAAAAAAATAAGCTTCTAGTTTCGAAGCTAGCACAAAATAAAATGCTTTTATTTGTTGTTTACAAAAAAAAATATGGTCTAGTATACAAGTCAAAATTGTTAAATATATATCGCTTTCATTCATTTCTTCATAGAGTTGGTGCTTCTTTTTTAGGAAAATTCATACGGCTTATGAACAGATTCATACCATGTAAATGCACCATAACTGAGCCTAAACTCTTCTGATTTAGACTTAAGAGGTGTCGGTGGAAAGGTATTTTCTGACCCTTTTTATTTCTTTGCTAATAAACTCATTCATAGGATGAAAGAGAAAGGTAGGATGAACGAACGTCATTCAAAGTTGAATTAAGATGTGTTGTTATTTAAAAAAAAAATTGCGACACGAATGATTTTCTTTTTGACAGGACTAAAAACAGTGTGAAAATACCTTTCTACTGAGATCCCATAAGTCTAAATCAGAATAGTTTTGGCCCAGTTATTCAAGTTTTTCGTAAACCAATCTCAAAAAAAGTAAAAAAAACAGCATCAAAAATCTCATTCTTACGATTCCGTTGAAAAGATTTTTAAATATTTGTATGCAGATTTTTTAAGTTTAATCTGTTTTGTCATCTGAGGGGACCTCTTTCAAAAAGTTCTTTACGAAACTATTTTTATTCGTAAAAAACTCCATTTTTGGAGGTATTTTCAAACCGGTCCAGCTCACTTAAATCTTAATATTTTTCCCAAATATTTTGGTGAACGTCTTAAAATATAATAAATTTTGTAATCCTGGCGGAAAAACCGCAACTTTTTTTGGTGATGCAGTCTAATATACATACATATGCATTCATTTGACCCCACGTTTTTTAAAACCGGGAAAACGGTGTAATCATTATAACTTTTCGACAGAAGGCAACCCTATTCAAAAATAAAAGCCTTGGTGCACTTCTAAAGGCCAGGTACTTTCATATGATACCTCATTTTTGAAAATCGGGAGAACGGTGTAAATATCATATTTTTAAACACAGGTGGCAACCCTATTAAATAAATATATCCTTTCTGCACATCTAGAGGCCAAGCCCTTTCATTTGACACCTCATTTTTGAAAATCGGGAGAACGGTGTAAATATCATAATTTTAAACTCAGGTGGCAACCCTATTAAAAAAATGTATCCTTACTGCACATCTAGAGGCAAAGCCTCTATGAACGGGGCAAATCTTATGCAATTAACAAAATTGCTTTCGCACAGAATAGTATCTCTAGCCATACCAACTTTCCGCGAATATTTGCCGCAGCATTTACATTCACTTATGAAGAAGAACGTCAGCAGTGAGCCTTCGCAAAGGCATCTCTGCCACTTATATGTAGCTACATATATGAACGCACGCTGTTTGGTCCACGAATACATACGCGTACGAACAACAGCGGACATTTTTCCTACCTAACATTCGCGAACGCGAACTATCTAGACTGGTTTTATACTTCTCGTTCGCGAAGGAGAATCAAGACAGAATATTTGATACGTTCACCTTCACATATAAAATCATAAATGTATGTTCGCGAACGTTCATATATGAATATTTCCGAGCCCTGCAAGCATAGTTGCCAACTTGGTGCTTTAAGCACTAGATTTAGTGCTTTTTGAAAATTAAAACGCTAAAATAAAATATTTAGCGCCTAGTGCCTTTTTTTGTGCTTTTTTCTGAAGTAAAATTACTTCGAGATAATTAAAACGTGAAATAATTTGAAGTATTCAAAGCTGTGGCAGCACTGAATTTATAAGAATCTACAAATTTAAATCGACTAATAAAATACAACCATGATTGATAAAAAGCTGAATTGGCAACCCCACCTTGTTAAATTCTATTCGGGTTTAAAATGCTAGTACGCAACTAAGTTAAGTATCCCTTTTTTGTTTTCTAATTATTTGTACAGATTTTGTCTTTTTTTTGCCACCTGAGTAAAGCACATCGTTTCTTGGTGCTGAATCCAAATCTCGCCTCACAATTGCTCAAACGCTAGAATTTTGAGATATCCTAACCCCAAAGTGCCAAAAACACGGTTTTTAGCGATATTTGAGGTTATATAATGAAAACGTCAAATTATTTGCTCATTTCTAATTAGGGCATCATTTTCGTTTGTTGCGATTCGATTTTTCTTTCTCGAGATATACCCGTTTTAATGTGCAGTACTTCGGTATTATGTTATGAAAAAAGCATCCCTTGATTAAAAAAAATTTGGTGCTTTTAGTGTGGCAAAACGCTTTTTTCCAAGTTTTTGGTGCTTTTTGAAAATCAAAAGATGGCAACACTGCCTGCAAGGCAGATAACTTGTATGTATACGTATATAAATGTACATTAGACTGCATCACCAAAAATAGTTGCTGTTTTTCCGCCGGGATTACAAAGTTTATTATATTTTAATACACTAAAATATTTCGGAAAAATATTAAGCTTTAAGCGAGCTGGACCGATTTGAAAATACCTATAAAAATGGTGTTTTTTATGAATAAAAATAGTTTCGTAAAGAACTTTTTGAAAAAAGTCCCCTCAGATGACAAAACGGATTAGGCTTAGAAAATCTGCATAAAAATATTTAAAAATCTTTTCAACGAAATGAGATTTTTGATGCTGTTTTTTACTTTTTTCAAAGATTAATTTACGAGAACCTTAAATAACGGGGCCAAAACGATTTAGACTTATGGGATCTCGGTAGAAAGGTATTTTCCCATTATTTTTATTTGTGTGCAAAAAAAGTCATTCGTGTCCCATTTTTTTTTTCAAATACCAACACATCTTAATTCAACTTTGAATGATGTTCGTTCATCCTACCTTTCTTTCTCTTTCATCCTTTGAATGAGCTTATTAGCAAAGAAATAAAAAGGGTGAGAAAATACCTTTCCAGTGATACCTCACAAGTCTAAATCGGAAGAGTTTTGGTTCAGTTATTCAAGATTTTCTTATACCAATCTTTGAAAAAAGTTAAAAAACAGCATAAAAAATCTCATTATTACGATTCCGTTCAAAATTTTTTATATATTTTTTTAAAATATTTTTATGTAAATTTTTTAAGCTTAAACCGTTTTGTCATTTGAGTGGATTTATTAAAAAAAAATCTTTAAGAAACTATTTTTATTCATAAAAAAATCCATTTTTGGAGGTATTTTCCAATCGGTCCAGCTTGCTTAAATCTTAAAATTCTTCCGAAATATTTTGGTGGACGTCTTAAAATATAATTAGGGATAAATCGACACAAGTAAATCCAAGTACATACTCGATACTTTTCTCAATTTACCAAGTAGTTTTTAACTCGATACTTTTTACTGCGATCCAAGTAGGTATCGAAAAAAAGTACTTGTATCGGAAGCGCAAAACTTATTATGCTTTAGCATCTTTTTTGAAAAGCAACCCATTAGAGGAATGGGCAGATATTCGCACTAGGGATAGGTAAATTCGATATTCGAAGCTTCGATATTCGAATTTTAGCTCCAAAATGGTGAATTTTTGGAATCGAACTTTGTGTTGCTAAAATTCGGATAAAATCGAATGTTTCTAGAAAAAATCGAATTTCATCTTTATTTCTAAAAAATCAACTCTTCAACTTTCTTCTTTCCGGCCAAATTTGCCATCACTGTGTGAAGCACTCCATTTGTCTTAGGGATGCAAGTAAAAAAATAACCATTTTTCGACCCGATGCATCGAGAAAAAAAATCTGTGCCAAGAAGGAACTGTTATCCAAATTCAAATTTAAAAAATTTGTTGTAAAAAACTAGTTTTTTTGTTGATTTTTTATTTTAGATTTTAAGAGGCTTTTACGTTGGCAGCTTTTGCCTGAGAAGACCCCTAGTATAATTTTCCGGGGGATAATTTTCTAGAATATATCAATCCTCTAACGGCCTTCCAAATTTGTTTTTTGCGGGATTTCTTGAAGTAAGGGTCAAAATGACCATTTTAGGCTGGAGCTAATGGGTGAAAATATTCTACGAAAATATTTCCCATGCAATTTTATACATATATAATAAAATTATCCTTTAATTTCGCTCAGACATTTATTTTTACTATTTTTTCGACCTTTCTGAACACTACTTAGGCCGAGACATGAAAACCTTAGTAGGTCATGAAATAAAAATACGAGTTAACTTTTGAAAATCCACCGAGTGTTTTACTACTGAATGGGTATACTTTCAGAAAATGTCAACAAAGTCCGGACTGGTTTCGGCTGTCCCACAATGTAATTTGAGTTTAACTTTTTAAACAGGGGACCACTCTCTTCAAGCACCTCAAAAATATTTTAATTGGTGCATAGTCTTTTAATCACAACACTTATTTAACTAAATTCGACTTTACAAACTGGTGGCACCCCTCCTAAATGTAATTAAAAATTAAAGTTTATTCAAAACCATTTCGATTGATATCCATATTGGGGTAATTTATTTAACTTATTAAACAATTTGATTTTGATTTTCTTACGTATGGCAAACAACTAAAGCCATATTACACATCTACAGGGCAAGCCCTTTCATTTGACACCTCCCTCCTTCTTGAAAATTTAACGAAAGATACAGATTTTATGACTTGGTGTTAAATATTTAATGCAAACATCTACGGAAGCGATTATNCATATTACACATCTACAGGGCAAGCCCTTTCATTTGACACCTACCTCCTTCTTGAAAATTTAACGAAAGATACAGATTTTATGACTTGGTGTTAAATATTTAATGCAAACATCTACGGAAGCGATTATTTGAATTTGATTTTCTAACCTGTGGCAACCCTTTCCATAGAACTAAAACTATGTTGCAGACCCAAAGGACAAGCCTTTAATTTGACACATAATTTTTTTTTAAATTGAAGGAACGACAGAGGTTTTATGACTTGGTGTTAAATATTTAACGCAAACATCTCCGAACTCGATTAAGAAGTTTTACTTAAAAAAATTTTTGGGAAATTCGAATTAAATCGAATTTGCCCCACCAAATTTCGAATCGAATTGGGCAATGATCGAAATTCGGAAAAAATCGAATTTCAACCCTCCACTACCCATCCCTAATTCGCACTACGTTTCCGCAGCTATATAAGGCCCTGTCTCCACAGGAAAACACTGATGTCGTGAAAACTATGTCACAAAATATATTTCCAATGGAGACCGCCTATTTCTCATGTGCTGCAATATATGTCAGCGCTTATTGCTTGACATCTATTGCAGGCAATTCGATAGTTTGACAGCCATATTTTCATTTGAAAGAAAGCGTGCTGGTGGTAACATCGATGAAATTTTTATATTAAATCAAAATAAAAGTCTGTTCCTTATTGGATTATTTATTATTACGTTTTAGGAAATTATTCAGCAAGTTTTTTAAAGATTTAAATGTTTTTAAACACCGAAATTGAGAGAATGTTGTCTGGTGGCGTCATGCGGCAAATGCTTATTTCAAGACATCAAAGTGCCCACACACAAAAACTTGCAATCACATTGCTCGTCAAAATGACAGTTGGTAGGCCATCGATGTTTGCCTGTGGAGTTCTGCGGTAAGCAAGCCCGTCTATACATAACGGTTGTTGGGTTATCTGTCCCTTGCTAGAGGCTTTTCTAAAAAACAGGTACAACTATCAGGCATGTTCTAAAATTCGAAAATTTGAAATCGACTCGATTTCCATAATTTTCTCGATCGTTTTTTACCCACAAATTTACAAGTCTCGCATTAAAATGATTTATTTCCTATGGCTGCTGCTTCTTTTACCGTTTTCAATTAGAATATTCACTATTTTCAGATATAATTAAAAAATATTTGGCAAATCGAGTCGAGTTCAAAGTTTCGAATTTCAGAACATGCCCGTATATCAAAATCTCGCCTTTCAGGAAAACATTTGGAAAAGTTGATTTTTTGGGGGGAAATATAACAAAAAAGGAGTTCTTTTCTCAAACTTATTTTATATGAAAATCCTTATCTATTTTTTGTATGAAAAAATATTAGAAGATAAATAATCTTGTAAAAATGCAAATTTTTTGTGAAAAAAAATTCAATAACTTTGAAAAATCTGCAAAATCGTAGTTCTACGTACAAGTACTCGATACCTTTCCGATACTGAGTAGGTATCGATACCTTGTTTGATACAAGTACAAGTACTGATTTGAGTAATACCTTAATGGTATCGATTTATCCCTAAATATAATAGATTTTATAATTCCAGTGGAAAAACAGTACCGATTTTTTTTTTGATGCGGAGCATGCAGTCTAATATACATATGTACACACATGTGGTAAAGCGTAAACAAATTACATAGAGCAAGCTTAATGAAGAGAAGGTGAGTGCGGAAAGCAATTGAAAACCAAGCAAACATAGAACCAGTGTTGCCGCGAAGCATTTTTGATGGTAGCCAAATTCCTTTAAAAAAGGGCTAAAAAAGAGCTAAACAAGTAAGAGCAGGCAGAGCCGAAGACTTCATACCTTTCATGAGCATCTGAAAACTTTACTTTAACAGATTACTGCATTTGAATAAATTTATATATTCACAGCAGGCATAGATAGAGGAGATACATATATAAAAAATGATATCTAAACAATCAGAGGTATGGAAGATATACCTTATATAGCACCAATCTAAGGGATTTTCACTACTGTGTGATCGGTACGTAAACCGGTAACACAATTTAATGGGTTTAGCTTCCTACATAAAGGAGATACATATATCGCAAAAACTGGTATCTGAACAATCAGTGGTACAAGAGATTATGATTATACAGCATAGATTTTGACGATTTTCTCAGTAGACTTTGTATTATTATTTAAAAAATAGCTTACGAAATTTATCGGTTTTAGCTGTCCAAATAAAGGAGTTTTACAGTAAAACCCCATACCTGAACAATCAGTTGTATGAGAGCTATAGGTTATAGTGACCCGATCTTTGTAATTTTTACTCTAAGTTTTCTTTTGATAATGGGTAGAAGTAATGCAAAATTTCATGTTCATAGCTGCATAAATGGAGAAGTTATTACGAAAAATCTCATATCTGAACAATCAGTTGTATGGGAGCTATATGTTATAGTGGTCCGATTCTTCCGGTTCCGACAAGTGATTAATACATTACAAAAATACACCCACCTACCAAATTTAGTCCGGATATCTCGAAAACTGAGAGACTAGATTGCATACAAACAGACGGACAGACGGACATGGCTAAATCGACTCAGCTCGCCGTTCTGATCATTTAAGTATACATTTTAATGGGTCTATCTCTTCTTATTCTGGTACTTACAAACATCGGACCAAAGTTATAATACCATTTCATGCTCATGAAAAGTATACAAAGTCGTTGTGGCTAAAAATAGTAGCTAAAATTTTTTACTTACATAATCAAAGATAAGTATACACGCAAACATTTTCAATAAGTAATGGTATAGAAAAACAATGAACTCTGGAAAAAAGCTAATATTTTATCCAACATAAAACCTTTTTTTTAATATTTTTATTGAGCTTTGTACCACGATTGTTTTATTAGGAAAAATTGTAAAAGCAACAAAGTCTAAGCGGTACAAGTTATAGCAGCTATTTCGGGGATCACCACATCTCTTCACCAGACTTCTTTTTTCTAGACTTCAGCAGGGATCGAACCTGCGTAATCGATGTTCAAAGTCAGAAGCGTTAACCACTGAGCTATGTACATCCCGTAAACTCTTGTTGCTAATTCATTTTCCTTATTCAACCAACTACTATCAAGTGCAGCTGATTTGCCGCTATTTAAACTCGACAGCGTGGTTGNCTTTTTTGTATAGTTTGGTATAGAAAAACAATGAACTCTGGAAAAAAGCTAATATTTTATCCAACATAAAACCTTTTTTTTAATATTTTTATTGAGCTTTGTACCACGATTGTTTTATTAGGAAAAATTGTAAAAGCAACAAAGTCTAAGCGGTACAAGTTATAGCAGCTATTTCGGGGATCACCACATCTCTTCACCAGACTTCTTTTTTCTAGACTTCAGCAGGGATCGAACCTGCGTAATCGATGTTCAAAGTCAGAAGCGTTAACCACTGAGCTATGTACATCCCGTAAACTCTTGTTGCTAATTCATTTTCCTTATTCAACCAACTACTATCAAGTGCAGCTGATTTGCCGCTATTTAAACTCGACATCGTGGTTGTTGTTTTCAATTCTATACATCCATTTGCTTATTTGCTTTTTTGTATAGTTTCAGGCAGGCTCTTCCTAAACTATGTATTTGTCAATGTTATTGTGGCTTATTAACATTTTATTTTTAATATTTTTATTGAGCTTTGTACCACGATTGTTTATTAGGAAAAATTGAAAAAGCAACAAAGTCTAAGCGGTAGAAGTTATAGCACTATTTCGGAGATCACCACATCTCCTCATCAGACTTCTTTTTTCTAGACTTCAGCAGGGATCGAACCTGCGTATTCGATGTTCAAAGTCAGAAGCGTTAACCACTGAGCTATGTACATCCCGTAAACTCTTGTTGCTAATTCATTTTCCTTATTCAACCAACTACTATCAAGTGCAGCTGATTTGCCGCTATTTAAACACGACAGCGTGGTTGTTGTTTTCAATTCTATACATCCATTTGCTTATTTA
>NW_016177050.1:0-181 GCF_001687245.7 Rhagoletis zephyria | reverse complement strand
ATATTAAAAATAAAATGTTAATAAGCCACAATAACATTGACAAATACATAGTTTAGGAAGAGCTTACCTGAAACTATACAAAAAAGCAAAAAGGTAAATGGATGTATAGAATTGAAAACAACAACCACGCTATCGAGTTTAAATAGCGACAAATCAGCTGCACTTGATAGTAGTTGGTTGA
>NW_016177049.1:0-8786 GCF_001687245.7 Rhagoletis zephyria | reverse complement strand
TTAATGTTCGGCTCCGCCCGAACTTAGACTTTCTTACTTGTTTTTACCTAGCCCCGTCCAGTGCTTTTCTGAGCTATGAAGTTGCACGTCCGAAGCCCAACTCATTGCTGGGAGTTAGCCTTTTCACATTTCCTCTCGCAAAAGGGTGTTCGGTTGTCACCCAAAGCACTCTTGGTGTAAACCAGACGTTGTGAGCTGCTTAAACAAGCTGCAAAATAATCCTTCCAGGCCAATCCCTGGTGAATGGCGATTACATTTCTCCGCATTCGTGGAGTTCTTCATACGGAACCATCTTCCATACGCAAGTGGATCGGCATAGCACATATTCATTTTATGATAACTGGAAGTTGATAAAGAAATATTGATTTGTTTTGAAATTTTAAATATTTTTTAGTGTATCACATAACTTTTACAGAATTTATGCAAGCTTTTCACTACGACTTATTAAGCATTTTGTACTCCTCCAACTTACATACATATGTATGTATAAGGATGCGTGGATGTTTACCTTAGGTCTTTGGGGAACAAAATTTCTTTAATTAACTTTTTACAATTTGAATATTTTAATTTTTTTACAATTTGAACTAAAGTGTTTTGAAAATATTTGGAAATTTACATATCGCTCAATTACCAGAAAAGTGTCATAAGCAAAAAACAAAAATCGAGCTAAGGTTGTGTAATAGNCAACTTTAAAAGCTTAAATAAATGTTTAGAGTACTTGAAACCACAACCAACTATTTTTTAACATTGCGAAAATGCATAATATGACTTTGATGGTACTTTGCGAAGGCCCTTAATATAATTTTTAGGCGTTTAAAGTTTACGACATACAACAATACCACACTTACGACACCGTTGTGAATACCCCAATAGTTTTATCGATTACCAGTATGGGAGTAAACATAAATATTTTCATTTGTAAATTCAAAACTTTAAAGCCGTCTTTCTCTAGTTTTTGGTTTTTTTCAGTTATGACAGCATTGAAGTATATATACATATGTACATACGTAATTGGCCTTTTTCTCTCATTGATCGACACCTTCCAAGTGCAAGTTATGAAAAGACCACACGAACGCCATTAGAAAGTATCACACATTTAGCTTGTCAAGTTTTAACCTTCAAAATAAATGCATGACGCAAAAAAGAGGTAAACATTTAGCAAACGATATACCATGTTGCAATCCTTAGATAAATATTTTCTTCTCCACTTGCTACCACACATGTATGTACATACATAACACACTGCCATAATTTGTAAAAAGAATATGTGAAATAATAAATTTTTGTCGCCTAGACTTCTTACATAAATTTGCAATAATTTTTTCTTCCTTGAATGCTACATATTTTACGCAGAAGCTAAGTAAACAAACACAGCATTCAAAGCGTAAATCCTAGCGCTATCTACATACATACTAGATACTCGTACACATGAGTGTTTTTGTATGTATATGCGAAATTTAACAAACACTTATACCGTAAATATTTTATGCTAAATTTTTGTATTGTGTGCTTTTAAATTAGCATAAAAATTTTCATATTTTCCAATTTGGCTAATGGTTGCAGAAAACAAGCATAAATTAGCATGAATAAAATTTCACTAAAAGCTAATTTAAGTTTAGATATATGAAATATCACTTAAAATAAATAAAATTGTTGTTGCATATTTTTTCAGTACTGATTTTCATGCGAAATTAATGGAAATTACAAAATTGTGGAGCAAAAATAGAAAATCAATAAGCTATGTGACTGTGAATATTATAAATTTGCTTGTTGCTCTTTCACGCTAAAACGGCTGGACGTATTTCAATGATATTTGGCACATTGCACTATATGAAATGTTGTATTTTTTATTGGCCAAAATGCGAAATTAAAATTTTTGCAAAATGAAAGTTTTTTAATAATAATAATAATATAAGGATTGGCGCTTACAAATATGCTAGTGCTTGGCCCAGCTTCTCCTCCGAATTGTGGCGCGCGCCTTGATGTTGTCACAAACAGGGGAGGGACCTAAAAATTTACGCCGACTCCGAACGGCGATTCTATTTTTTTTTATGAGAAGCTACTTTTCATTCTACTTTCCATTGCCTGCCGAGGGGCGACCACTATTAGAAATTTTTTTTTTGTAGTTTGTTTGAACCGGGTTCGAACCCAGGCCCTGCGGAGTGGTAGCGCGCTCTGCTAACCACTACACCACCAAAGTTAACTTAAAAAAAAAGTATTTATGTACTTATATGTGTAAATGAGTTATCAAATAACGATTGAGTGAATTTTGAAATAGTTTCTAACAAATGTTTTCATTAAAAAGTTTATAATTAAAGTTAAAAAATACTAACTTTTCTCTAAACTTTTTTCAACCTCTAAATGAACTACAAACTTCATCTCGNTAAATGAGTTATCAAATAACGATTGAGTGAATTTTGAAATAGTTTCTAACAAATGTTTTCATTAAAAAGTTTATAATTAAAGTTAAAAAATACTAACTTTTCTCTAAACTTTTTTCAACCTCTAAATGAACTACAAACTTCATCTCGTCCTGCACTTCTAAAATGGACGAAAAGGTTTTTATTGAAAAAAAAAAACAAAATATGAATTACCAAGTCCAGAAAACGGTTGCCAACAAATTATATAAAATTATATAAAAAAGTAGCCGTGTGAATAACTTGTCAGACGTGTTTATCGAGCATTGGACATATCATATCCTCTTATTTCTAGCCATTCTTTGAATAAACGCACAAAGCACCAGAAGAAATTAGAGCTTCCACCAGATGTGATCGAATTGCTGAGATTAAACCTAAAAAGCCTATTTTGGTGCTGCCCTATTCAGTATAATTTTTCCCTTAACAAACACTTACAATTCATCAAAATACGATTGATTAAATTTGTGTAACAGTGATCTTTTATACTGACTACATTTGTATATATATATGTAGATACGTACGTATTTATCATACAACGCATGCATTTCGCTAAATCAAATTTGATACTTTCATTAATTTCCAAAATACTTAAATTAATTAATTGAATTCGAATAGAAACTTCATTCTTCATTCACACTTCATTAGTTGTGGTTACACAAAACAACAGTGATTAAAACTGGTATAAAGCGGTGATGGGTTAGTCCAAAAACGTCTGCCTTGAAGTACATACTTTTTGAGTGAAAATCAATAAGCGCCGAAGTGGGAAAGTGGATTACAAAAAAAAATTTTCAAAACTTCGAGATTTTTTCAGGACTTTTTCTACTAGATTTTCGTCCGTTTTGTTGTTTCCTTTAACTTTTTCGGTATTTTTTAGTCAATTTTTGTCTGACATTACATTAAATTTACATTGTTTTTAAAAAGTAAAAAGTAGAACAAAACAACAGTTACTTACTGCTTAACAAAATAGTAGAAATGTTGCCTTCATTTTGCTTTGCAAATTGAAAGGAAGAAAGCTAAACATTTGTAGTGTATAAAAAGATTTCTTGTGTTTTTTTGTAAAATATATTCTCGGTACAGCTTCTGCGGCAACTTTCGGAAATTTATGTTGCATTTGTTTCACCACCCTTAGCCGCATGTTGAAGTACGTACAGTGGCTCCAACAAATAGTCGGACAAACTTGACTTCCGCTGAATCTATATAAGCAGCCAAAATTGATTAAAGATTCACCACACATATGGGTTTTTCTTTATTTTTGTAATTAAATTTGACCAAAATTTTACCAAAAAACAAAGCCACAGAATATTTATTTTAAATTAAACAAAGCAGTAGGTACAATAAAATTTAGTTTAAAAAACTAAAACCTCGCTATTAAAATTTCCATTCGTACCATCAGGTCACTTTACGAATGGAAATTTAAAGCAATTCCCATTCATACTTTCACCAGGTATGTAGCTTTTAGGTGCATCAATATTACGTAGTTACACCCCAAGCTAATAAAAGCGGCGTAAAAATGAAGTTCCATTTTAGTCGCTAAATATGCAATGCTCCTGAGCATTTTTCTGTCACAAAATTTTAAGTTCTACGAGATACGAGAAAAGGCACTGATGCATATTAAATTCTACGCAGAAGGAAAATTCCGCCTTTAGTCGGTAAAAGACCTCGTCCGTTTGTGACACATAAAGCGATACACAAAACTGGAAGGTTCTAGGAGAATATTAAATGATAGTTAAGAACCAAATTTTTAAGTGCTTTTAAGAACGATTCTTTAAAATCAGTCATGCCTGTGAAAATATCATCAAAAATTGTCTGTACCGAAACTTGCACCTTATTAAAGGGGCAATAGACCATCATTGTAAAAAATTTCGCATTTTATCGATAGAACGACCCCAAGCACACCTCGGATATAGCAAAAATAAAGTTGATTCACAACTACCTCAAACTTTAGCAGACAAGAGATAAAAAAGTTATCGAGTATGTTTAGCAGGAATTGCCAAGAAGAGTATATACATAACAAGGAACTCAATTCGTTTATGACACTTCAAATGGATTTATTAGCGATATGGAACTCTATTGGGCTCCGATTTTGGGAGCATTTGATCCAGTCAATGCCATGACGAATGTGTGTGTTAGTGCAAAGGGCATATATGTATGTATATACATTAAAATGTTAAATCCTTATGTTGTCCTAGTTTTTAAAATTAAATTGTGGGCCGTCTCATTGTTCGCTGAGCCGTGATAATAGTGTTTTTGTATTAAACAACTTTTTTTTTGTTCAAAATACCTTAGATTTGTTAATGGATTTTTGCTATTAAAATCAGTAAAGAAATTTACCAAAGGATCAATCTGCGTCCTCAATTGTGAAGAATTTCGTCTCCTTTATCTTATTTTTATATCCTCGAATATAAAATGTGTAAGATTATTCGTTGAAGGCACTGTATTCTCATTTGAAGCAAATATTTGCACAATTTATTGCAAATATGCGGTTTAATTAGATTCTGCTCGATATCAATTTGTTAATTATGTTTAGCTGTTATGCCACACATGTCGTGTAAATTTCTACACTTGCTTGAGGCCAATATTCTTTTTGTTGTTCTTCTTTCTACGCGGTTATTCGATTAAAATTTGTTGTAAATTTCTCGGTTTATAAAGCAGCATTAAATAGCTTTAATTAATGTGGCGCTGAAGGTAGTTTGTTGGTTTGTTTTTGTACGCTGTTTGGTATGTCGGTCGGTGTTTTTTTTTTGGTTTCTCTTTAGGTCCTCTTTATCTTTTTAGGTGTTCTACACTAGTTATTTCATATACTTATATATTTTTTTATTTAAAAATTTTAATTGGTTACGTTGGTGCCAATTTATTTATGTAGATTCACATTTCCGCTCTCTGAGGCAGCTGGCACAACACTTGACCAGTGTTGCCGTTTTGATACAATTGTATAATTTTTGATACTTTCCTTTTTGCATTTTGCAATTTGATACTTTGATACTTTTTTCACAAATGCCAATTTTGATACTAATGAACATATTTTTAAATTTCCTCCAAAAAATTTTGAGTTTACCTCACAACTTTACTGCAGCTCAACGTTTTTTTGCAATTAAATATGATAAAAACAAAATTGAAAATTGTATAGTTTAGGAACGGTTAAATGGGGTTATCAATAGGGAAACTTGTTAATGTTTGGTTTTTAATGGTATTATTTCATTAATTACACGGTGTTACAAAATAAAAAAATAAAATTGCGCGAACTTTTTAAGTCACGAAACTTTTTAAAAATATTTTCAAATTCGCAAATTATTCTTAAAAAAGCTTATTTTTAAAAAAATATTTTTTTTACATTACTTTATTTTCTAATTGTATAAACATACATATGTACATACATACATATAGCAGCAGTTAATTTCATTTAAAGAAATGGCGTGTCGTCCACTTCCGCTGTAGCATNTTGATATGATGCCTACAACGAGGTTCATATCTAGACTAGGTTGATATCTAGAATTTGCCATAAATAGCTTTGCTCTGGTTTTACGTTCTTTGGCAAATTACGCTCTGTTAGCCATAAATTTTACTAATTTTTGACCGACTTTGAATCAAGACCCCTGGACCATATAGGGAATTCATTTATATGCTGAAAATTTCAAGTCTCTAACTTGTCGGGAAGTTAGTTTAATATCGATTGGAAATTTCCACGATTTGCGCGGGATGACCAAGTTAAATAAAAGCAATTTCTACATGACTTCCCGCACTAAAAAATATTTAGATCTGTCATTTTTACCCAATTTTAAGTTTTTATGGCTTTAAAAAATAATATTTTACTTTTTTAACAAATAACAAGTTTCGTGAGCGCATTGTAAATATGTATATAAAAATTTTTTGGAATAAATATGAAATGTATACCTATTTTTCCCACTTCTAAAACATTTTTTGTCATTTGCATTTTTCTTTTAGTAATCACTTCGAAAATAATCTTTAATTCCAAGTAAAACTAGGTACCATTCATTAAAATCCATAAAAATATTATGAACTTATGACAATATTTATAAAGAGATAAATTAAATTTTTTTTTATTTCACCTATACCAAATGTTGAAACCTGAAAGTAAATTCAATCTAACTGATTAAAATATTCTGTTAAATATCATAAAAGTAAATTTGGATCTTTATCTTTAAAAAGTTCACAACTGCCAATATTGTCTATTGATTTTTATAAATGATACCTAGTTTTACTCGGAATTGAACATTCTTTTCGAAGTAATGCCAGAGAGAGACTATTTTCTCTTGAAACTTTGGAAAAAAATGTTGTCGTAGTGGGGAAAATAATAAAAAATTTTACTAAATTCAGATTTATTACAAAAATTTTCAATACATTTACAATGTGCTCACAAAACTCATTATTTCTTTAAATAGTAGATACAAAAATTCTTCTTTCCAAAGCTGTATAGAAAACTTAAAATTTGGTACAAAATAACAGAGGGGAGGTCATATAAACATTTTTTTTTTTTTTTTTAAATAAATAAGTCTAGAATTTGTGGGTGGTTATGGCTACAAAAATGTTAAATGCAGTTTCGTGAATTTCTCCACCAACCCTACGATCTGTACTTTGTGCGTCACTCAAAAAGTTCATAATCAGTGTAATACCATGTTATTAATTTTTCAAATACAAATTTTAAAACTGTTGTTGTTTTTATTTTTGATGCGCTTTGATACTTTTTTCGTTTGGTAGTAGATACATTTTTTTTGTAAGCTCGCGGCAACACTGCACTTGACTACATACACACTCAATACTGAGCCTAAATATGTAAGTACTCACATACATATGTACATACATATAAAATTGTAACTGCATATTATGGGACATATCGTCATATATACATACATAATATAAAGGTATTTACATACCTACATACATATTAAACTATGCACTTGTTGTTGCCTTTGACAGTATGTGACTATGCCTAAGTGATGGCAAGCGGGGCACAGTGGGAGATCGTTGCCAAATAAAAGAAAAAGATATTAAAATAAAAACAAAACAAAAATATTTGAAATTGTTTAATAATAATTTTTATACTGAAGTGTATCTAATGAGGATTTCGTTACTTCTAAGAAATGTTGCCCTTCCGCGATGCAAAATGTACTTGATGTTACACTGAATCCTGTAAGAGGGCACGAATCTGCCCTTTTGCCCAGGGCAACCTTTTCTTCTGACAAAGCTTTCTAGTTGCCATCCGAATTTGGTTGACTTAAAAAAAACATTCATGTTCAACACCATAGCAACAAAAAAATGAAAAATCAACGGTAATTTTTAGCTACTTGAAATTTGTACTTGTTATACTAAAATTGAATTTACTACAAAACTGCATACTGCCTTTTTTAATTCTGAATAAAAAGATTGAAATTCTGATGACCATTTGATAAATTTTTGTCAACTCTGTGTAAGCTTTGCAACTTTTATTTATGTGGTTTCTGTTATGGATCGAACCATATTAAATGAAAATTATTAAAAATAAATAAATAAATATAAGCTGCATACAATGTAATTTATAATTTTGTGCCTATTATTTTGCCCATGAGTGTATCATGTACATATATATCATGTTAGAGCACTCTAACTTTAATAGTTTTAAAAAATTTGTAATTTAAACATTTTTCAAAATTCTCGTCATCTACATGGGAATTGGGCGTATTTGTAGACAGATTAAGTTAATTTTAGCACTATTGAGTGATATTCATAAAAAAGCGTATGTACGCAAATTGAAAATTATAAGTCCATTTTTTCTATTTATTGCCAACTTTTGTATGAAACGGTCCCACTGTGCGAGGTATGCAATGCGATTATTTTTTATGTGGTAACATTATTTCCGCTTAGTTGAATCCATTTTCGTATGCGAAAAAATCGAAAACGAAAAAAATGTTTGTCAGAATTTTTATCGGTCTTAAATTAATGGATTTTATACAAATAACAAAAAGAAAATATATATATATATATATATATATGTATATAAATTAATGCCCGCGTTTTTCGATGTACACAATTTTTTGACACATGTTTAGAGACATACATACCTAAGTATCGCACATATGTACGTGCAACTGTTTAAATTCAAAAATATGTAATTATTTAATCAGTGGTTCTGATATGCGAACTGTTTTTTCACAAATCTGCAACTTTTTTTTTTTAATTTGTTTGCCGCCTATATAGGAACGTTGAATGCACATACTTAGCTTTGTATATACATATGTATGTATGTATACACTTGACCTTATTGTTATTTTCTCTGTATATTAAGTATTTCTATTTTTGCTCATACTATTGCTATGTAACTTAAAAAAAAAAAAGAGTTGACTAATGTTATTTTTATACTTTTGCTTTGCTTTG
>NW_016177048.1:0-8786 GCF_001687245.7 Rhagoletis zephyria | reverse complement strand
TTAAGCAATCCATATGTTTGCATAAATTAGGGGCCTATCGCATACTCTTGCACTGAAATTATGAAATTAACTTATAAAATAGACACATATAAAATCTTTGAAAGATTGATATACATTTGAAATTCTGAAAGCTTTTAAAACCCTGGCAAGCGCACCCAAAACGGAACCAATTGTAATGCAAAATATATGTAGAATACAAAGCTAAAAAAGCTCTACAGCTTTTCTCCAAATCTGAGTTAAAGATACATGTACATATGTAAGTGCTTTCAAAAATTGCAAGCAGCAGTTAGTCAATTAAGCCCTAAGAGCTTTGAAGTTACTTAAATTAACACCATATTTCATGGTTCAATCGCAAGCGAAAGCTGTTCAAAATGTGTCAGTTTTAACTTTATTTTTAGCTTCGAAGAGCTATGACATTTTACTCAATATACATACATTATATTCCAAAAGCAATGAACGCTTGCTATGCGAAACTAATTTTTTTGAATCATTCCTTAATACATATGTACATGTTTACATACACATCTTGCCTTTTCATTGTATTATTTTGTATAGGTTTAATTAGCAGCTTTCACAAAACGAAAAAAACATGAGACTCAGATTCGGCTTGAAAAAGAATGACGGCGCGTACTTATTGGATGACCGGAGGGAGTGTTGATTTTTTGCAAATCACATTAACTTTCTTTTTCACCATTCTCTTTTATGTTAATTCTAATGATTTATAAATCATTTAAAGCACAGACGAAAATAAAATTAAGAAAACATTCAAAAAAAAAGTTAGTGGAGTGTACGTATTTTTCAAAATCAAAAACACGACAGAGACAGCAAAACTTCTTGGGTGCATTCCAAAACGTCAAAATACAAAGTGTCAGTCTATTTTATGTCTAAACCACACTCGAAGAAAAAGTGTAACTTGCGCAAACTAGCATTCAACCGTGATTGCGCTCATATGGCCTTACAATCTACTGAGGTTTGGAAATAAAAGAAACTGATGCTTTGTATTTTGACGTTTTGGAATGCACCCCTTTTGGTTACAATTAGTGTGAACCCACACCGAAGACGACAAAACGCTTTTTTGTCGGCTCACAAAAAAAGTTTTTTTTTTTTAACCCCATTTGTGTCGCTTTCGACTCACTTGGTCGAGTTGAATAGTAAGAGGTAATGTACTCTTACTCTATACGACACAAACAAACGTTTTGTTGTCTTCGGTGTGGGTTCACACTTAATTAAGGATTATATAGGGCAAACATGTTTCAGAACACGTGAATTGCTACTTGTCGCGTCGGTAGTCGCAGATATTAAAGAGTGGAAGTATGGACATACGAGTATGTATATGTATGAACGCGTTCAAACAAAAGGTAGGACCAAATATTATTTGCATATTTTATAAAATAAACACTTTAATTCTTTAATTTCGTACATTAATTATTTGATTTCAATGAAAACTTATCTTTTCAGCTTTCAAATAAAAACAAAAAGGAAAAAGTAAAGGCTTTGTGCATATATACATTAGGGCGGGTCAATTTTTTTTTCTTTACTACGCGCATATGGCTTACGTGTAATTCTAAGCAAATTTGCTGAGGAAACCATGGGTCTAAAATCAGTTTGGAGTTTGATAAATTGCAGAAATGGATTCCTCATAAAGAATAAATTCCCGTATATATTGCTTTTATACAAAATTTAAGCACCTTTTTATGACACTATAGCAAAATACTAAGAAACTTATTTTCGCAAATTTGGAAAACTCCAAATTGATTTTAGGCACATGGTTTCTTCGGCAAATTTTCTTAGAATTACACGTAGAATCCTTCTGTGCTATACGCTCTTACTCGAAAAAATCTCACATGCAAATTGCCCCGCCCTATTATAGTACATACATACATACATATGTATAGAAAAAAGTCCCTAGTGTGATATTTATTTATGATTAGGTATTGTTTATTTAATTTTATCGATAATAAAGCAAAATTTGTTAGCAAAAGGGTCGCACGCTTTAAAAGTTTTCAATTCTTTTTATCATCACATGTATTTATTACATAAATACAATTAATTTTGATTGCAATGCGGTATGAAAGAACGGAAGTCAGAGCTTTTTAAATGGCTCGCATGCTGAAGTTGCTATCATTGATGCACTTACATACGTACATATGTATGTGTATACACATATGTACATATATGCACTACTGCAGTGTGTTTGCACGTAGGTCAGTGTGCGGACTCAAAATTTTTTTTTGTGGTAGATAAGCCTTAAAACTTGTGGTACATTTTAAAACAATGTGGTAAATTTACATGTAAATATTTATGTATGCATTAGGGCGGGTCAATTTTTATTGGAGATTTTTTCGACTATGCGCGTATAGCACAGAAGAATTCTATGTGTAATTCTAAGAAAATTTTCAGAAGAAACCATGGGTCTAAAATCAATTTGGAATTGAGAAAAAAAGGTTTCTTAGCATTTTGCTGTAGTGTCGTAAAGTAGTGCATTATGTTTGTATAAGAATATGCTTTACGGGGTTTTTGGTATGAGGAGTCCATCTATACACTTATGTATCTTTTTCTTAAAACTTCCGTCGGAAAGCCCAACAGTGAAAATTTTGAAATTTTCTTCGAAACCTATTCTCACAGTTTGGCAAATTTGCTTAGAATTACATGTATAATCCTCCTATGCTTTACGCGTAAAATAAAAAAAATTGCCCCGCCCTAGTATGTATGTAGGTAATAAAATATTTAAGTTTTTTAAGTCTTTTATAGGATAATGGCATTAAAGCATAAAACGGGCCTTAACATTCCATAAGCTACCTACGAGAATGGCGCTTTGAACGAAATATTTATAGTATGTCTAAAATTTGGAAACGAATCCATCAACTCAGAGAGACGGGTGTCAACGTTGTCCCACCCGCCACTTTTTGAAAATGTCAATTTTCTGTGTAAATTAATAATTAAGTTTTATACTTTATTAGTTTCGTAATAATCTGATATCTGACTGCAAATATTAAGATTTTAGAACTTATCCAATAAATGGTTAAAGATAAATTACTTAATGTTTGAGCAAAAATGAGTTAAAGCGTCCCCCCACCCGTCTAAAGCTATTGATTTCGCAGATGAATTACACCAATTCACTGATCCTAGCACCTAGGAAATTTGGCACGTGTTGAAAAGAATTAAGAATCAATTAGAAAATGGAATGCAACATTTAGAGCCAATTTCGTTTTCACAATTGTCTAATTCACGATATTACACAAAATCAACAGAAAATTAAGGATGGAAAAATCATGCGCATTGTAAAATGAGCAAAATTGTAATATGCGGGAGATTTTAAGCTTGCGATGGTAGATGTGGTAGAAACGCAATTTAGCAAAAGAAAGTGATCTACCACAAAAGTGGTATAGTCCGCACACTGACGTAGGTATGTATTAATTAGGGTGTTCGCCTTTTTTCCAAAACCAATTTTCGAGTTATTCAAAAAATAGCTGTTTGAAAAAACTAACTTCCGATTTTGAAATTAAGAAAAACCCGGATAAACCGGTTTTATTTTACATAGTTTTCATGCAATAAAAATGCTCTTGCTAGCAAGAAGTTATGACATACAGTAATACAATGAAACTATTAACTGTAACGATTGCTTTTATTTGGAAAAGAGCAAATTAGTTTAAATTTATTTTTAGATCAACAGTACTATGTACAACATATAAAAATCAGCAAAAAAAAATAACGTTGGGTCTTATTTTAGCTTTTTTCAATACTTTATTGCATTTTTTCTAACTTTTTTCGGTCACAGCAACATCAATAAAAGTTTTTTTTTTTTCTTTAAATAGAGGTCGGCCCCTGGGCAGACAATGGAAAACCTCCGAGAGTACTTCGGCCATAAAAAATCCTCTTCGGAGGTGGAGTGAAGGTGTATGTAGATCTCTAAATGTGTGTAACAACTAGGGTGTTAGATTATTCGCCTTTTTTCCAAAACCGGGTTTCGAGTTGCCAATTTTGGAATTAAGACAAAACCAGATCTGTTTTATTTTGCATAGTGTGTATACAGTGTGTTTAAGCGACTTATGCATTTCCCGCATAAGCAAAGAACAGCGAACACACACACGCACTTGTATTGCACTCCCGCCCAAAACCAAATGCAGCGAATAAACACACGCACTTGTGTTTAAAAATAATTCGCTCGTTCTTCATTGGGTATGCATTTTTTTTATGCACTTCTCAACTGCCGCAGAACAAAACCGACTAAAGTAGTTAATTGCTGGCACCCCAAATGATGCTCAACAAATTCACTTAATGCATCACAACTCTCCCGGAGTTGTCTCACGGGGCTCTGTATTGCTTTCGGCATACAGAGGTGGTACAAGAGCTACCATTGGCCACAGCGCCTACCAAATTTTCTAATTTGAATACATAACCGGTGCTGAACACTCCCGCTTGACGCACACCCCCAAAAACTCTTACACAGTTTCAGCGGCAAAGCCACAGCGCTATAAGCCGTAGGGACTCTGCATGACTTACAACCATGCAGAGGTGCCCTGCAGTGAAACCCGAAACTAGTCAGGAAAAATACTAGTTTACAACCAGAATTTCCTGACTGAAACCGAACTAGTTCGAAAATGACCAGACTTGTACCAGGTGCAAAGCGGTTTATTCATGCCCTGTTTTATTTGACTTTGACAGTTTAATACAATAAAGTCCAAATCTCAAATTTTAAACATTATTACATTTAAAAAATTTTAAAAAGAAAGGTCTGAAATACGCAAAGTTAATGAATTTAAATTATCTTAATGAAAACTTTTATTTTTTTTTAGTTCACTCAAAAATGAACTTAAGTATTCGTTTTATTTTTAACTAAAATGTTTTCTTTTCCATATTCAATACTATTAAAAAAGATAAAAATATAATGTTTATTGTACTTGAAAGCTTTTACTTTTAATATCATTTAATGGAAAATGCTTTTAAATTTATGTTCGAAAGTTTGAAATATTTATGTATTTATTTCTCCTTTTAATTAATACTCAAAAAATTTAACAGTAATTATTGGCAAATCTAAGGTTGCTAAATAAAAATATGAAATGTATTAAAGTGTACTTAATCAAAAGTTTTTTATTGTATATTCATGAATTCATTTTATATTTTGACTTCCAAAGTAGTGGTTTTGGTCCATAATTGGACTAGTAGTTTTGTCTATTTTGAACTAGTATGAGACTGGTATATTTCTGACCGAAATCTGACAATTGCCATCTCGTAGGACATCCCCATGTTAAAAATACCAGTTGATTGCATGGAAAAAAGATAGTTGGCTGACTAGTTGGGCATGCGGTTCATACTAGTTGTGAAGTAGTTTACAACTAGTACATTTGACTACAGGGTGGTAACTGATGGTTATCATTGGCCCCGACGCCTACCCAAAACATTTTTGCTTTAATAAATTTTTATGCAAATACACGGTTAAAAATTTCGGTTTTAATTTTAAACTTTTTGGACTACATATATGACCAAACTAAATTCAGTTTCAAATATATCACATATGTTGGGTTTAGAATTTAAACAATTCGGTTTAAATTTTAAACCCAAACATTTTCATAATTAAGAATAAAAAAAAAAAAACAGTATTAAATTTCATGCTCCGTCTGGTTGGGATTGAACCCGGACAGCCTTGGTAGCAACCCATTGTATCAAGCATCTTTGCACACTCAGCTACAGCCACGCATGTAAATGTGCTTTTATGTGTTGAGTTTGAATCAACACCACATTTTGCTGTGTGTAAACATTTTCTATTTCGGTTTAGATTTTAAACCAAATTTTTATATATGAAACCTAGAAACTAGAATTAAAATATTTTGGTTTGATTTTTAAACCACGAACTTTTTGGGCTAAAATGTAAACCAGAATATATTAAAAATTGCGTAAAACTATTGACTGGTTTAATAAGTAGACTATAAAAGTTTAAAAAAGGCAGTAGTCCCAGCGCGGTTTAAAAATTAAACCCAAATTTTTGACCGTGTACATCCCGCTCTCTCACTGAGTTATGCACAGTGAAAATGCTTATCTTGGTATGAAGTCATGACCAAAAACTACAATAAAACTAATAACAGTAAAGATAGCTTTTATTAAGAAAAGAGCAAAGCAAAATATATCGGTACAAAGCTTTTTTTTTTTATCAAAATTAAAACAAATAAATATCAGTGTCAAACTCATTTTTGGCATTTTTCTTCTTTTAGTAGTGCTCTTGCCACCGTAACCGAGTGCTTAGAGGTGCCTACTGCTACTTGGGAGATCGCTGATTAAATTTTTGCTTCCAGCAGCGCCAACTAACGATTTCACAAACAGCTGTAACCGCGTCAAGCGCGTTAAGCTCCGCCCGATTGTCTGAGTAGTTGAAGGTATATCTAACTTCTCCTGTATGTGAATGTGCAAGAGGCTCCTGTATGGCGGCCACTTCAGCTTGAAAAACACTGCAATGGTCGGGGAGGCATTTTTTTGTTACCCCCAGAAAGTAGAAGCGGAATGATTCCTAGTCGGGAGCATCTGCTGACTAAAAATTCTCTTTGTGAAATGTAGGCTTGGTACGCAATAATCTGTGCACGGTATGTCGACATACCTTAGGATTGCGGTGTGGGCATACTGATTATCTCTCCAGCCGGTTAATTCCCGCAGCTTTAAGACAGCGCATCCGTTCCGTCCATAAGAGAGCTTTTATTTACACGGTAAATAAGAGGGCTGAGAGAGGTACATCTCGAAGCTTATATGGTAAAATTTTTGTCTACTTTTTTTTACTTTAATCGTTTTATCGATACCTACTTAGTATCGAAATAAAAGTACTTGTATCGAATCGATTTGAGGAAGTGCCATATCTTTCGGTCATATTTTTTCTATGGAGAATAATTGCTTCGCTTTTATGAAAAATAATTGCTCTAAGCAATGCCACCGCCAAAATCGAAAGTGGGGATATATTTTTACAAAGTTCAAGCAATGCTTTGTAGCCGTAACGTTTTGTGGGAACCTTACAAAGGTTTAATTTTTTTGTCTAATTAATCGTATTACTTCTAATGTTACTAATGATCAAATAAACATATCGACACCTCAACTGAAAATATACTGAAAATATTTGAGATAAGGCGCTTTGAATCGGCAGCTGAGATAGGGCGTTTTTGTACCGAATTGTGAAAGAGAGTGGTGTTGAAAAGTTTTTTGATATAAGGCGTTTTCCAATCAAGTTCTGGAATAGGGTGCTTTTGAAAAGTTTTCTCAGACACGACGTTGTCAAACGTGGCTGCCGAGATAGGTCGATCTAANGGTTCACTCATATAATTATTTAGTATCGAAATAGCGATTTGAGTAAACTCATTTGAGTAGGTATCGATACTTTGAGGGTATCGGAACGTCCCTATTGGTAGGCACTCGTAGACGAAGAAGTACCTGCTATTATTCTGGCATTTCGAGTTCTTTCCGTATCTATGCAGCTCAAGCCCTCAGGCCACAGGGCAAAATGTCTGCTAAAAATCATCATCGGAAGTCGCCAGAGACTCCAATAATTGAATAACTTATGCTGATCTGGCGCGACAAGCAACAAAATACTACTACAAAAATATATACATATAAGGCGATGCTGATCTTGGTTAGTGATATGCCAATGTTTTTTAATCTATTTGTTTCTAAGCCAGTTGGTACTACAGGCCTGGTCAAACTTAGTCATGGAACGATACTCAGTTGACCAATGCGTCAAGGCAGACCAAACATTAAAGACGATTTTTCAAACAAAACAAAAAGAACAGCAAAACTAAACCTGCTGCAAGAAAAACTATGCCCCACAACGATTCACTATTTGGTGTAATTTTTGGACCACCCTATACAAACGCATATGTATGTAAGTTAGCTTATACCTTGATCCGTATGCATAAAACCTAAGCAAATGCTTTTTCTTAAATCTCAGACCTTTTACTCGATTTGTTCAAGTAAATTTAAGTGAAAGGTATGAATGTTTAAGCAAAAGCAACTGCTTAGTTTTTATGCATACCGCCAATTGTATTTTCTGTTAATTTAAATATTGGTATCTTGTAAACTTCGACTAATAAACAATAAACAAGTCTGCGGAGTTTTTTTTTTACAATTTAAAAATGTTTGTATGTTCTCAGAAGCTTTGAGCGGTATTTTTTTACTGTTTTTATACGAATAGTTCGATACATACGCACATAAAATACATAAAAAATCTGTTGTTACTGTCACTTTATGCTAATCGAAGTTAGATTTTTAAAACTGAAAGTGGTTTCATTAGCAATTCACTAACTTGGTCAACGTCTAATCATCTTCGGTACGTTCTTAATTGCTCATAAACAATATAAAAACAATAACAAAAATCATCAAAGGCAAAAATCAAGTTTCTCTTAGATTTTACATTTTTTCATTATCATGTCACTTTTTGCGGCATTTGTCTTTTATCGCGCGCACCCCTTCAATAAATCACATGCCATCGTTGCGGTATTGAAAATTAAACTTGTTTGCCTTTTTTTTAAATTTTCTGCAAATGAACTTCAGGGAAATGTGCGCAGTAGAAAATTTCTGATTATCAAGTGCCTGCAAAGAAATTTACATACGTATCTACACACATTAGACCGTACCACCTTACCCTTCGAGTCTAAAGTAATATGCAAGGCAAATTCGAGGAAAAACAATTTTTTGCCTTTTAACATTTTTCGGTGACATTCGGCAAAATCTAAATTTTTTTAATATATAGTTGTACTGAAATAATCAAAATACCAAGAATGATAGAATACAAGATTGCGCCGATTGCAGCAGAA
>NW_016177047.1:0-8788 GCF_001687245.7 Rhagoletis zephyria | reverse complement strand
GATGACGATGTGTGTGTGATTTGTTGCTCGGGCGGTATTTTGATGCTGACAGTGTGTATATATTTATGACTTACTTCACTCGCTGCCACTTATATACTTCTACTGGCTTCTTGAATTACCATTAGCTCATTTCGCTGGCATTGAAATGTGTCTCGAATTTCTTAAGAGTTTCTGCTTACCACAAACGCGTTGCAAGCGGCAATACATGCAACATATTATTAAATTTGAATTTGAAGAACATACAAACGAATTCATATATATGTACATAAGTATGGATGTATGCGGGTGCATCCGCTTGTGCCCAGCTTTAATTCACCACCCCATTTAATTCGTGAAACCGATACCTGATTTATTGGGTGTGGCAGGTGGTGTATTTGATTTGACGGTAAAGATACTGCTCACGCAGATGGGTTCTCAGAAATTAGTTGTGAGATGTGTACATATGCAAGTAGGTATGTCTACATTTACTATGTATGTATGCATATATAGATCATGTTGCTCAGCTTACAGCTAACGCCTTCATATAATGCTATGCATTTTAATTAGGCCAAGCCCATCTAAATGCGAGCTAAGTTTTGTGATTTAAAAATCACGATTGGCTTGCTGAAGTGTTTTTTTTTTAGAATTGAAGTAAAATCCAAACTACGATGAAATGGAAAAGCGTCGTAAGAGGGTCGGGATGGCGGCTGTGGTTGGGCATGAATAAGGTTAAGATAATGATTAAGATTTAGAATAAGAATAAGACTAAGATTAAGATTAAAATAGGTAAAGAAAAATATTGAGATTAAGATTAAGATTACGATTGGGATTAAGATTATAGCTAAGATTAAGATTAAGAATAAGATTAATAATAAGATTAAGATTAAGATTAAAATTAAAATTAATGATTAAGACTTAGAATAAGATTAAGACTAATATTAAGATTAGGATTAAGGTAAAGAATAATACTAAGATTAAGATTAAGACTACGATTAGGATAAAGAATGAAATTAATATTAAGATTTAGATTAAGATTGTGATTAATATACAAATTTAGATTAAGACTAAAACTAAGATTAAGAATAAGATTAAGTTTAAGAATAAGAATAAGAGTAATATTAAGATTAAAATTAGGATTATGAATATAATTCAGATAAAGATTAACATCAAGATAAAGTTTAATAATAAGATTAAGTTTAACATTGCGATTATAATTAAAATTAAGATCAGGATTTAGATTAAGAATAAGACTAAGCTGAATAATAAGATTTGTATTAAGATTAAGGTTAGGATTAAGATCAGGATTAAGATTAAGAATAAGATAAGTATTAAGATTAAGGTAAAGATTAAAATTAGGATTAAGATTAAGATTTAGATTAAGATTAAGACTAAGGTTTAGAAAAATATTGATATGAAGATTAAGATTTAGATTGAGATTAAGATTAAGATTAAGATTAATATTAAGATTAAGATTACGATTAGGGTAAAATTACGATTAAGATTAAGATTAAAATTAAAATTAGGATGAGTATCAAAATTAAAGTCAAGGTTATGATTAAGATTGTGTTTAAGGTTAAGATTAAGACCAAGATTAGCAATATGATTAAGATAAAGATTAAGACTAAGGATAGGGTTTAGATTAAGATTAAGTTCAAGATTTAGATTAACCTTAAGATTAAGATCAAGATTAAGATTAAGATTAAGATTAGGGTTAGGATTAAGATTAAGATTAGTATTAAGATAAACGTTCGTTCCAAAATACATCATACACCCACCCTGTCGGAAACAACAACAACCAAAAAGGAAAAATTAAGATAAACATTAACATTATAACTAAGCCTTGTTGTTGTTATCCAGATGTAGGGACCGCAGCAAATTGTTTTCTATGAGAAACTATTTCATGGCAGAAGTACACTCGGTTGTTTCCCATTGCCTGCAGGGGGGCGACAGCTATTAAAAAAAACTTTTTTAGAAGCCGTTCTGACCAGGTATCCAGGATTAATGTACAAACTTTGAAATTTTTTGACCAGGGCAATCTTGACAACCACTGAAGGGATTTGGACAAGATTTTTTTTTTTTATAATTTGTATCGCTAGGGGTATTATCTTTAGTACTTAGATTTTCTATAAGATTGGCAGCTGTCTAAAAAATTATAAGATGCGCACTGTTCGTTGGATTACAAAAAATTAGGGGTGAAGGAAGACAGCTTGTCCTATAGATGTTCAATAATGTTTTATTTTTTGAGTTGGGTTTCCAGCTGTTTTAAAATGATAACATCTTCACCGTTCGCTGGACCAAAAAACGAGGTATTAAAAGCGCAATAAGGTATTTTTTTTTAATGGAGCCTACCACCTATTTAAAAATTAAAACCTTACATATTTGTATGTACTATTGAAGGCATTTTTTGTTAATGACATCAGATTTGCACAGTTAATTCAATTTTCAAAAATGAGGTCTCAAACGAAAACGCTTGGCTTGCAGTAAGGCAATATTTTTAGAGTGGGGTTGCCTTTTCAAAATTATAAGATCCGCACCGTTCGTTAGATTAAAAAGTGAAAGTGTATGTTCTCCGGATGTGCAATAAGCCTTTAATTTTTTTGTGAGGGGTTGCCACTTATTTAAAAATTTTTACCTTATGTATTATATTCGAAGCCATTTTATGTTACTGACATCAGATGTTCCCAGTTTTTTCAATTTTCAATGAAAGAGCTTGTCCATTAGGTGTGCAAAAAGGCTATATTTTTTTGAATAGGGTTGCTACCTGCCGCACACACCGGTAAACACAGTAAAATTTATGTTAAAAGGTAAGAATTCACGGCAGATAATTTTATATAAAATTACGGCCTCCTCCACGCGCATATGAAACCGGCTATATCGTCGGGTTTAGCGGTTGGCTGTTCTTCCACTTTGTTGTAAAAAATGGGTGGTAAGAGGTCATATTTTTCTTAAAATTATTGAAATTGCTTTAAAAGGCTATGAATGGAGTTATACTTAGTACCGAAGTGTATTGTGCTGTTAGCTTTGCTAAAATTTCGAATCGATAGCTAATAAACTATTACCACAAGCATTCCACTCTCCTTGTTTATGACAGGCATATCCATCAGCTGTCTAAACGCCATGAAATATGCCTTAAAAATAGATTTTATGCAGCTGAAAGCGTACGCGCAACACAATGGACTCGTTTGCGGTTTGGTAGCGTGCAAGTTTGTATGAAAGTATAACGTTTCACTCGACACACACACATGCACATACACTGAACCAACCCCTGCAATCCGAGAGTAATATTCCACAAGTTTATGAGTTTGCTATGTGAAATCCAAGCACCAAAACGAAATTTGTAATTGAAATTTACATAATTTCACCCACACGCACGTGCGATTTCATTGCTGAAAAGCTGTCAAATGTTTAGTAACAAAATAGCTGTCAGGTGCATATATACATACTTTGTATGAAAAACAATTTCATGCACGCGTGACAGACCGATGATGAGTTTAAGCGTGTATTCAGCAGCGAATAAAAGTGAAAGTGGCGCATGGTATGAAAGTGGAAATTGAAAAGGTTTGCTATTTAGAGGAAGCGTTAGGGAAGGGGTATGCTAATAGGTGGGTCTTGCAAACTGATATGTTTCATGAATGACATTAAGTTAATCACTTCACGGTCTTTAACGTTATTAACCTCTTTTCTTTAGACACATTAACAATATTAACAGTTTTCTTTAACATAAGTGTATGTAATGTAATTTTTGAATAATATGATTGTGATGTAATTTAAGCCGTTTTTATGGTAGACAAAAGTTAATGGCTTTGATAGGGTTATATATAAAAAAAAACATTTCCAAATTAATGCAGCTGAAAGTTATGGTACCAAGTTAAAATTGAATAACAGACAACGAGCTGGAAGATGCTATCGGTGGGATAAATACGTACATGAAGAAAAGAATAAAGATAAAGATAAGGATAAAAATGAAAAGATAAACAAAAAGATAAAACGAGAGATAAAAAAACGATGGAGACAATGATAGAAATAGAGAAAGTGATAGAGATAACGATAGAGAACTGGAGTTCAACCATCATATCGGTCGTTGCAACACTATAAAGTATCCTACAGATTTTCCCACAATCGACTACAGCACTTCAACCCAACTTAGCGCCAAAATCATGAACCAGCTTGCTGTGAGGTTGTAAAACAGACGCGGTTAGGGAAAAAAGGCTGCCAATGTCTACTCAGAACAGTGAGGTGCATTACAATCTTTTCATTCATGTAGATGTGAACGTCGTCAATTGCCTGTCTGTCGGTCCCAACGGTTGTCGTACGTATTGCGGGACATCCTGTAGTTCATACTGGCTTTGGAGGTTCAGCAAATTCAGCGAACCAGATACTGCTTGATGAGCTTTATATGTATTATGTTCCCTTACAGGGAGAATTTCCGTTTTCCGGTTTACTCACTATCGGAATTGGTATGCCATCGACTTGATTTCGCACCTACAGTCCAACCTCTTTCGGTCAGCCAGTTCGAAGAAATAGCAGTATCCTTTTAAGCAGAGAAATGAGAGTTATGCTAGCATTCCAATGGGCATTAAGTGACAAACATTTTATTGAAAAAGTTTAAAATTTAAAAAATTTTCGTGCCTTCATATCAGTAAGTCTTTGCTAAGTTCATCAGCCCATTTTGATCTTGTTCTTCCTCTTGATTTGTTGGTATATGACTTCGCCATTACATGGCCTAGCCATCTTGTTCGCTGCGATTTGAGGAATCAGTCTTATTCCAGATTTATTTGGTTCAATTTTGACTAGCTTTTGACGAGCTCCCTTCTAGTCGCAATGATAGCCCAATGCCTAATTATGTATGCCGGAAAAAGCTGCTTCTATTCTCAAAATCTCAGTTCTCATAATTTCCTGAAGAGTTTATATTTAAAGGGTTTAATCTAGTAACAATTTAAAACCGCCACAGTTTATGCAGCTTTCTCTTTCTTGGATCAGCATTTTTCGAGCGAATGTAATCCAAATTTTACCGGGATTGACTCGAAACCTTCATCAATGGCTCTTTCTGACACCATTTTTTTAAACCTTGCCTTTCTTGAAGTGAATTTCAAAATGTGGTGATTTTTCTTTGAAAATCGGCCTTGTTAAAAACTATTGGATTGATCTTAAACTTTTGGAGGATTTTGTGCATTTTTGTAGAAAAAATATTTCTGATTGGGCTACACTGATTTTAAATTTACTACGCAAAATGACGACTGGTTCCCTTAAATTTACGTTTTTCAATGAAGAATGATCCTAAGGAATTAACAAAACTTTTTGTGTGGAAGGCACTGAATTCATAAGTAGAAATTTTGGATTAAAATGCTGCCGGATTGCATTAGGCTTGGAAAAATTATAAATGTTATTCCATGTCAATTGCCTGCGCTCAATTTTTTTAGCTCAATTCAGTTAGTGTACGCCTGTCCTCTAACGCTTACCACTTGAAGTGCAGAAACGTGTGACAGCGTAAATTATGTACATATGCATGTATGTCTTTATATGATTACACTTGAAATCACCAATTATGCTTGGAGGCGTCTTTCAGCATAGTCGAGAGCTCATACAAAAAATCCATACCATATGTATATTAGGGTGCCTCGCCAACAAAAGTTGCGATTTTTCCACGTGAATTATAAAATTTATTATTCTTAAGGCTTCTGCCAAAATATTTCTGAAAAACATTGAGATTTACGTGAGCTGGACTCATTTGAAAATACTTACAGCCAATTTTACGAAAGCAATTTAAGGGAGAAATCATTTTAATTTTTTTAATTTCATATGGAAATTAACAGAAAAAAAAAGATTTTCGATTCAAATTGCTGAGGAAACCGGCTCTTAAAAAGGAGAATTTTTATAAATAAAATTATGTTATAATTTACTTTTCCAAAAAAGGTCACCATAGATCTTTTATTATCTATTTTAATGTATTTTGGAATGAACGAAAATATTTTAAGTCTGCATAAAAATCTTATCAACGGAATCAAAATAAAGAGATTTTTGGAGGTACTTTCAAATCGGTTCAGCTCACGTAAATTATAACATTTTCCGAACTATTGTAGAAGAGATGCCTTAAAATATAAGAAATTTTAAAATTTCGGTGGAAAAACGGTATCGATTTTTATTTTTATTTTTGTATGCAGAGTAATGCTCCCTAATGTACATACATACATAACATGCACATGCCAACGCTATCTAAAGTGGGTATATATGGATGCTGAAAAAGGTGATGCGAAAATGCAAAATAAAGCGCAGATGGAGATCACACTCGAGAAACCAGACGTTGACTAAGCAAAAGTGTCAAAAAGTAACAGCAAGGCGGCTGGCTGGCTAAGGTTTCCACAAATTGGGCGGTAAATAAGAAACCACACAAATAAAAACGAAACATAAGAAAAACTAAGTAATAACAAGAACACGAAGAGTGCTGAGGCAAAAAGTCTTAAGAGAGGGGTCACCACATTGCTGTCAGCAGCAATAACACGTACAAGCGAGTACATATACATACGCTGTATATGGGGCGTTCCATACCAAAAGCGACGGGGATCACACTTCATGTGTTTGATTTGTTCAAAATTTTTAGGGTTGATGCATAAACATAAATAATAAATAAATATGAAATTTGAGTTTTTAAATACATTTTTAAAAACTTTACAGCAAAAAAACAAAAAAAAAACGATTTAATAGTTTTACAAATATCTCGAGAACGGGGGGAGGAAAAATTTGAAAAAACTACACATGCACACATCAAAATTCTCTATGGAAAAAAATTTTTAAAAAATTTTTCACACACAAATTTTTTGATAAAAAAAATAGTATTTTAAAATATACCACCTAAAAAAAAAATTAAAAAAAAATCACAATGGTAGCTCTGAGTACTGCGCAATATTTAGGTATAGTATTATGGTGTGCACTCTACAATAATTCGAGTTATGAATTTTTTTCTACACCGAAGTTGAGTAAAATGAGTACATTACAAATTTAAAATTTTTGAATTTTTTTTAGAATTTTTATATGTATGTAATTTTATAGCCCATTAAAGTTTAGTATAATAAAGTCCAAGTTTTAAGCCCCTGCAAAGCTGGCGTTATTTTTTTTTTAATTTCTTTGAGAAAGGTTTTTCGAATTTTCTTCCATAAGAAAAAATTTCAAAAACCGTCAGCTTAAAAAATATAAAAAATCAACGCGATTTTACAGTAGCTTAAAACATGCACTTTATTACACTAAGATTTAATGGGCTAAAAAACTGCATACTCAAAAAAATTCAAACATTTGTAAATTTGCTATGTACTAATTTTACTCAACTTCGGTGACAAAAAATTCATAACTCAAATTATTGTAGAGTGCATCCTATAATACTATACTTAAATATTGCGAAATATTTAGAGCTACCATTATTTTTCAAGAAAATTTTTTAAAAATATTTCTGTTCATAGAGAATTTTGATGTGTGTATGTGTGATTTTTTTTTTTTTATTTTTTCCTCGCCCCGTACTCGAAATATTTGTAAAACTATTAAATCGATTTGTTTCTGTTTTTGTGCTGTAAGGTTTTTAAAAATGTATTAATCAAGCTGAAATTTCATATTTATTTATTATTTATGTTTATGCATCAACCTTAAAAATTTGAAACAAATCAAACACATGAAGTGTGAACCCCGTCCGTTTTGGTATGGAACGCCCCACATGCAGATACGAGTATATGAGTGGCAACTGTGTCAGTAATAACGAGGCTTTTAGAAAATAAGTAGTAAAATGAAAGAAATTTAACAAAATACGGAAAGAAACAGCAGGCGAAGAAAAATTATTTTTTTAAAATTTTTGACAAAGAAGGCCGCAGTAGCAACGCCTAAGCAGGCGCTTTAATAAATATGCTTTTCTTTCTGAAAATGATGCGACACTTCCAGTGTAGCCTAATTTGCTTTAGAATTGCGTTGCATTGAAAGTAAGGGGCGTTTCTTTTTTCGTTTGGCGTTGGTGTTGAGAACCATTCAATTAATTAGTTTCCTCTAGATTTGAATAACTGGAAGCTGAAACTGAAATACTTATACACATACAAGTAAGTATATCAACGGTCTTTTACAAAAACGAAACAAGTCAAAAAGAAAAACTTACTACTGTTGAGGGGCTCATGTCTATAAACCTTGTCTAATCCATGTCTAATCCTTATTACCAGGGAACGGATTTTATAGAAATTGCCTTTTTTTCTGCTAAAGAGATAGATCGATTAAGAATGTCCACGATTTAGTTTTCCCTGATTCCATATATACACATTTGATGTTGCATTTTTTAAGATATATGCCTTTTTTTGCCTTTTCTACCTTTAAAAAAGTGATTATAGCATTTAAAAATTTTTTTTTAAAGATTAAAATATATACTCATGCCCATGCGGCTTATAGAAGCGCAGGAACCTCTTGCCAAATTGGTGTTGAAAAAATTCAAAGCCGTTTTCTCAGCTAACGTAGGCTTGAAGACAATAAGGGGTGTGTATAAAATTGTAAAGGGCGAGGAATAATATGAACGTTTCAAACGTTCCATATTTAAATTGGGCTCCACTTGTATCAACTTACGTCGAGCGCACATTTAGTACATTCAAGGCTTTTCTTCGCGAAAATCGAATGAAAATGCTACCTGAAAAATTCAAAATGCATCTTGTGGTTCAATGTTACTAACGGGTGATTTTTTTGAGGTTAGGATTTTCATGCATTAGTATTTGACAGATCACGTGGGATTTCAGACATGGTGTCAAAGAGAAAGATGCTCAGTATGCTTTGACATTTCATCATGAATAGACTT
>NW_016177045.1:0-8790 GCF_001687245.7 Rhagoletis zephyria | reverse complement strand
AAAGTTGAAAAGGTGTGCAGAAAGCTTCTACCTCCGCCTACTAAATGGAACTCGTACGTCAACCACCTCCCTTCGTTTTCCAATGGAAGGATACAGATTATGCGCATGCCACAAGCAACGGTACTTGCAGCGCCATCTGTTGCCGCTAACTGTTGATAACAGCCATTTTGTTTGTAGCTAACTCGCTCCCACACTCGCAAACAGCGTTTTGGCTGCTTTGCTAAAAGCACTTGACTTCCAGCCTACAATGTTGTCGCACTGCTCATTCCAGTCGCTCGCTTTGCCATTCGATGCGGACCTGCGCACTTGATGAGGCAACGCCCACGTCTGTTATTGTTGTTGTTGCTGTGTTGAATGGCTACACTTGGTAACAACCAGTCGACTCGCTTCTACAGCAATCGGCTTACCGGAGCATATTAACGCTGCATTCTCATTGCGAGCGGAAAGGCAAAGAGCAGTTGTGCGCTCTTCTACGCTGCCGGCGAACTCTTCGCTAGGCGACGGAGCCTTATCTCTTTTAACGTTGACTTTTTGACTGTGAATTTGTGGCGGAATTTTGACATTTTTCTGACGGTTACGCAGCGTTGCCTGATAAATTTTGTTGTAAAATAAAAATTTATTGAAACAATAACTAATTTTAGGTACATATTTAAACAATTTATCAGCTACTATATCCATAGGTACCAGCGGTAACGGGGCGCAGTATCAGGATTTCCTAGCATTTATGTGAAATTTCAATTACATTTATTTTTGTGCCTAGAGAAGGATATCTTATTACTTTACTCTATGCCGTAAAATTTAAAAGCTTAACTATTTTTTAATACTGCGAAAATTGATAATAAGACTTTTATGGTAGCTTCCGAACCCCTTTAATATATTTTTGGCTGTTTGAAGTTTACGACACACAAAAAAAACAACACTAACGACACCGTTGTGAATACTCCATATGTTAATAAAGCTGGCAGCCAACTAAAAGTAACAGCTAAATGCAATAGCTCTTCAATAAAAGATTTTTAAACTATAATTTTACTATTAATGCTAGCTATATACAGAACCAGCGTTGACACTTTGCTGCGAGCGTAGTAAATTTGCTAAACAATTTTTTAAAGTTTTAAAATTTGGTAGGTATCTGCCCCACTACGCTTTATCCTATTTTTACTACTCTGCACAGTGCGGCCGAAATTCGAAGCTTTAAAGAAATGATTCGAAATTTCGTACCAAGGGGTTTTCGAGGTCACTAAGTACTACGAAACCGCTGTCAGAATTGCAAAATTCAAAATGGCGGGTTCAGTATGGCGTCCGGTGAAGGGCTACAAAACGGCATGCCCAAAATCTTTCTGTGAAATCTAATTAAAAAGGTCAAAATTTGTACATACAGGTGAAGCTATATCTATGTATAAGGCGTGTTAAAAGCTGAATTTAATTTTATTCAGTAGCTATTAGAGATAGGTTTAAGGCAGCATCCGACAGCGTGTTATTACTGTTTCATTTAACAACTCAAATTTTGTTAAAAGAAAAAAGAAATAAGAATAATACCATTATATTTCTACTTGTAAAAAAATTTTTGTTACATTGTTGATATTCACAAAATTGTTTATGTATTTTCCTAGCCCTTAGGCATAGATTCCATGTAGTTTGGTTGGATTTCCTTTACTCAGTATGCTTTAATCAACCATAATGTTGTGCTTGGGCGAAGACCACATTCTGACTGAAAATGGGGAAACTTGGGATACAGGCCGTTACTTTGAACGGCTTTTGCTTCATAGAGGATCCCCTTAGCCAATTTAATTATGAAAAGGCCCTACCTAGAAACTTTTTCCCCCCTATTTTGAGCGCTCTTTTGGATCTCGGCCCCACTGTGCGCAGTTTACTTTCATTCATCTTAGGGGCAACAACGATTTGTAGATAAATCACTATTACTATACGAGCAGGTCCGACTAGAGAGTGGGGAGTGGGGAGTGTTTCCTCCGGGCCAGGAATTTCAAAGGGGCCCGTATTTTTCCTTAAATTTAATTGGAAGTTAAAAATTTTAATATTCTGTCAAGTTAATAAATTTGATTATTTAATATGCACTCGCTATTCTAATATAGATATTCGTAAGCGTATGTTTAGGTAAGCATGCGAATGTAGTAAGATCATTTCCGCGCTAGTTCAACCAACCGCCAATCTGGCCTTTTGTGAAACATAGAAAGGTTTCCCCCATATTCCGAAGTCAACAGATGTTTGCCAGTCTTCAGATATGTCCCGAGCGTGATCGTTAAAGAATCTATGAATGTGTTGTATAAATGTTGTAATCGTAATGAATTGTCCATCATTCATGAAACTTTTTGAACTCGAAATTGGAAAGCAATCTTCAAAGTAAGTCGAGGTTATTTACAACAAGGGAAAATCTACACTTAAATGAACGTATTTTGGCTTAAACGAGAATAAATAATTTTACGCATTCACTTGCTCTGTACAACAGTATAGCAAAAACAATTCGAAGGTTTTCCATAAAAAAAAGATACTCCACATAGTACGAGAATAAAGGTAAGAATACAAGTATTTTTCAAAAGCACTGAACAAGTATGTAGTGATAACTTTCGGAAATTCGGTTAAACATTACAGCAAAAAAAAAAAAATATTATGCGGGAGGGAGACGCACAATGGGACTACAGCGGCCAAAGGTAGTAAAAACGGGTTAGCGAATTCTGAAGCAAAATATCCGGCTAAACCAAACCAAAAAGAGTTTTTGATAAAAATGCATATTTGCAATCATGACCTTAAATTTTTATAAATCTTGTATGTAATGTAAACCGATTTTAACGCGCTTTCAGATTTATGTTTTTCTCGTTAAAACCAGCATATGCTCTGAATTTCATCAAAATCGGATAACATTTACTATTTCCGCTCACCAGAGCTGTGGGCGTGGTGCGCGTTGAATCTTACTTTTTTCACATTTCTTCATTCCCGAGTGCCGAACAGCGCATATACGAACTTTCAGCGAATTTCTAGTACGGTTACTATTTTTGGCTGCGGCTTATATGGGGACGTCCCACTGTGAGACGCGCCAACAGGCCACGGCTACGGGTTCTCTTACTGCAAATTATACAACAGGCGCCTGAGCAACAACATCTGCAACATAAATGGGCGAAATCGGTCCAATTTTCACATAAAGAGGCACAATTCAAGCGTCAGCCTTAACTGGATGTTGTTAATAGACAGAAAGATTCAATGTGCGAGAAGGATACGAATTTGCGCAAAGAGTTGACAATGATCTTTTATTGCGTGACGGACTACTTACCATTTTCCAAGATGGATTCTTTGCCACATTTGTTGCAAGCTATAAGAGATCCTAGATAATAAGCGACTCAACAGAGGCAAATGTTTAAGTCGCCTTATAGTAATTTTCGGCAGAGATCAAATTATCGACATTCTCAAAAATAAAAGTACATTTTTACTTATTATTGACGAAAATATTGAGGTAAGCTGCATAAAGTGTTGTATTAATTCAGTATTTGGAAAACGCGACTGTAAAAGATAAAAATATGTTATAATAAATACTTAAAAAGCACAATTGTTATTGAAATTTAACCGTTATGTTTTCGTTTTAAAGGATTACACATGCTTATACATTAAAAAACAATAACCTAATTCTAATTTTTTCTGAAATATTTTGTATTTTTACGACGATTTTTCGGAGCTTTTACCACGCAATCGGTTTCGTGCGGTTCAATGATGTTAATTTTTTCGCTTTTTACGATCCCGGGATTTTCGGAATGTCGTTATCACAATCCCGGCATCCTGGGATCGGTCCTGGGATTTAGATATTCATTACTTTTCAACAACTTAAATCGAAAAAATTGCTTCTATATTGTTTGAGAAGCTCTCCTACAATAAAATAAATAACAAATAAATGGGTTTTAAACGTACTTTTTTATTTAAAGAAGCGTTTTTATTTTCTTTCTGATGTCAGGATTTATTTTAAAGGTCTTTGCAATTTCAAAGATATAATTAACTCAAAAACTGATAAAAAATAATTCAATGCAATGTAGAATAAAAATATGGCTACCTAATAATAGATGAAATTTCTTTAAAATTAAAAAAAAATCAAAAGGACGAATATGTAATTTTTGAAGTTGATAAAGTAAGTAGGACGAAATTCGAGTATGTTATCCTTAACATATAATTTATTCGAACACAAATATTGCGAAAATCAATACTTATCAGTCCGTATACACCAAAAAATGTAATCCGTTTAAACTCTACAGAATTTCTTCTTTAATTAGATACCCATACTTCTTCTCTAAGCACATTTTACTGAATATTTTAAATCATTTTTAAATTACAAACGTTGGAGTGAAAAACTAAAAACGCAATTTTACTATATTTGGCCCATGGTTTCGCGAATATATTGATTTTTGTGTGTAAGATTGACTATCGCATGGTGTTATATGTACAATGACATTTATAAAAAGGTATTAATTATTAAATAAAAAAAGACATATAGCCAATACTGGTCAAGAAAAGGAGTTTATATTATTGCTATCAGTGCAAATTACAAATCCCGAATATCCCGGAATTACTTGCCAAGAAATCCGGGATTGTTGGGACCTCGAAATGGCCGGGATCCCGGGATTAACATTCCTAGAGCGTTGTCAAGCCTGTTCAGGACTTTCTCGTTAATTCAATGATATCGTAAAAAGAATTTTTAAGACCGTGTAAAGTATTCAAAGACATCTTTCCTCATGCAACTTTCATCGCCAAAATGATATAAATATATATGTGTAGATGGCCTGGCTCGCAAATTTTACAAGAAACCAATTCCAAGCATTTTCTGTTTCGGTCCGCTAAATAGGGTGGACGCCGCAAAAAATTAAGACAGCATAGTTGTAGTCATTTTGACAGCTCCTGTGGCATAATACTGTTGTACTGTGTACTTTTTCTGGAATATTAATGAAAAGGCTCAGGTGTTATGCGACAGATGTTGAAAGGATACTTTTTTGCAAATTTTCGTGTGATATTTTCATTATTTTTCATGCTTGCAACTTGAGCGCAATTTCTTCCATAAAAAAAATAAATATTCGTCTTTCACTTTTTTGTTAACTGCTTGGCAATACTTCCCCTTCAACTTTGTGGCTGAGGCCAACATTTGACTGAAATTGTTTTTAAAAAGTGAATGTCAGAGAATGTTCTTTCGGGTAGTACTAAAGATTCCGACGCCCAGTTCTGTTTTAAGTGTTTTATTTAAAATTAAAAGAAGGTCTAGATGGATCGCCCTATACTAGTTACCTGAAATTATTAATCAGGTGTCTCTATATCGAAAACAATATCCATTAATTTTTATTTTGAAATTAAAAAATATTTAGAGTTCACTCAAAGCGCTCAAAGTATCCCATGTATTTTATAGAGGGGAAAACAACTTTTCGTAGAAATTGAAAATCAATATTTTTCGATAAAAAAAACTTCGGTTCCAATAACAACAGCCAATTGTTTATTTAACCATTTTGGAATACAAAAGATTTTTTATTTATCCCCTTATTGCATTTTGTGGCATTTTCAGTTTGGAGTTTGCCGATCGTAAAATATTGTGATTTTAAAGAATTCTATGCCATTTCTACGAAAAGCGGTGTTTTTCCATATACACTTCACGGACAACTTTGAGCGCTTTGAGCGACCTCTAAATATTTTTCGATTTCAAAATAAAAAATAGAGGTATATTTTTCGATATTGAACAATCCTAGGGGGTGAGAGCATAAAAATTCCGACATTACTTTTTCACATGCATTTTTGGACCACCCTACTGGCCAATCATCACTTATACATACATATACTAAATTGGTAGCTTTGTACAAAATGCATCACTCAATATTTGCAACCACAAATCAATAAATACTCAATATTAGATATTTTGCCATGTTTGATTTTTTTTATTTTTAAATAAATTTACACATTTGCGCTAATTAGAAAAAAAAAGTAAAATAAAAATCACAGAAATATTACTCATAGGCTAACTTCGCCGTTACACTTTCCGACAAACAGTAGCTCATTGATGATCATTTTCCCTTTTGATTTGCTAAAACGCGAATAAATTGCATTTAGCGCCTTAACCCACAACCCTTACTTCTGCCGAGACTGCTTCAGTTTTATTAAGCAATTTGCATGCAATTAACATTCCATTAAATTTTTTTTATATAAAAAAATATATATATACATATTTCCATACATATATGCCTACTCACACAGAAATTTGCACGTGTAACGGTACATAGCGGTTGTCAGTCTCAACGAACCACAATCGACAAAAACAATTACAGACCAGTCGTCTTCTTGTAGACTTGAACCTCTTAGGTGGCATGCCAACACCTTCGCCACAGTTCAATGTCAGCTGATCGCTTCGATCGTAAGCGTCAAAGCTTATTTACATATAATTATGTAAGCATTTGGGCTTTGTGTTTTGCCCGGCACTTCAATTATTCCATCGTAGTGGTTTTCTTCGCTTTACAAACTTGTATTTACATACATACATACCTGTACATACATATACATACATGTATGTATGCACATACCGACACACCTAAATTGTTTATGCAGATTTTGAATTTATTTCCCTCCGTTTTTATGGTTTTAATTAAAACAATTTTTGTATCCTCATTTCCATACATTTATGCCTTAACAGTACTTTTACTTTCGATGGTAGGAAATTTTCTCGCGTAGGTACATACAGGCATATAAATTAGCAAAACAAAGATCTCACATACGAACAACTGTAATTAGGTATATTTATATTAATTATCCAAACTTTGAAAAAAAGAAGATCGCTTTTCGTATCGCATTATTACATGAGATACTGCCTGTTCCTCTGCGGAGATTTGATCGATTGAAGTTTAGATTTTTCTGAACTTCGAACAATCTTAATTGACGTAATCATGCGTACAGCGCTTTCCAGACCCTGGGAATTAAATCAGGAATTGTATAATAAGTAGTGTTGGGCAGTATAGGATACTTTTGAGAATCGATTCAAGGGGAGTTTTTGAAGGCGTGGAATCACAACAAAATAAAATTAATTGAAGATACTTTTTATGCGGAAAGTTTGCAAAAGGCTGCCGTAGAATTTTCCTGTTTACGCATTTATACATACATACATACAACAACAAACATATTTCGTTTTGATAAAACGACTTTATAGGTGAGTTATGTCCGTATCGATCGAAATACCATATCTAGTCTTATCTGGTAAACATATTTTTATAATTTTTATACCCAAGCGCACTTGTGCACAAGGGAAGTATAACCTTGTCACATAACGGTTCTTTGTAATATCCAAAACGAATCGAGATAGATATAGGCAAAGTCCGTCCGTACATCCATCTGTCCGTCCGACTCAAATAAAAACTGAGATGTCTTAACGAAACTTGGTACGTTTACTTCTTTTAAGCGTATGACGGATGGTATTGAAAATGGGTAAAATCGGACAATAACCACGCCTACCTCCCATATAACGGTTGTTTTCAGAAAAACGAAAGCTGCGATGTTTTAGTAACCAATGAAACTTATTGACTCAAAATTGACACTTACAATGATTTTTAGGCAAAAAATAAGAATATTATAAATTTTTGGAAATGGGCGAAGCCACGCCCACTTATGATTACATGTGTTTACCGTTTCATCAATTTCTTCCAAACTTGGAACAGTTGTTTGCCTTGGTAAAAAATAGCAAACGACTGAAAATGTTTCAAATCGAACAATAACTACGCCCACATCCCATATAACGGTAAATTGGAGCAATACGAAATCTTCGGTAAAATATTTCGATTGAAGTTGGTTATGAAAATTTGATATTTTTGAGTCGATAAAACCAATAATCCAACAAGTGAAATAACAGCTTTAAATTACCCATAGTTACACTTCAAACTGTAAGTTCTAGTTTTCGATACATCGAGTAAATACATCGATGCGTCAAATAATATCGCATTCGTCGATACATCGGGATTTATTCGATGGATCGACTTTAAAACATCGATGTCTCTGATGCATCGGTTAGCATCGCGCATGCCGAAGTGTGCTGAATGACGTCCCAATGGACGCAGTTGAGTAGGGAAAAGCTAAAAGTATTTGAATGCATTCGTTAATCTCAGGATAAAATATAACCGAGTCCTTATTCAAGGCTATCAAGTTTACACCTGTGTTCTGTTGTCCTTGCCACAATAAACGCAAGCGGAAGCTCTACTTCTATTAAAAATCAACATGCAGCTTGTACTATGATATATGAAACTGCATACCCAAAATTTCTATAAAAACAAAAAAATAATTAATTTTAGTGAACATTTTTTTTTATATTTTAATTTTTTTCTTTTTTTTACTTTTTTCGTTTTGGGAGAACCCTACAATTGTTTCCACTATTTTTTATTATGTAACATTTGTTACCTTGAACAGTATAATTTTCTTCAAAATTGCTACTTTTTCTGCAATCGCACTAAAAAATTGAATAAAAACAAAAATTCAATAATCGAAAAATGAAGTCTCCAGTAAATTGTGAACACAAAATGCAAATTTTGAACCACTGTGCGATTGAACGATGAGCTGTATGAGCTTCGCAACGATAAAGACTGGAACGCTGCATTCAACTCGGAACCCGCTGGTAGTAGCAGCGGAATGGGCAGGCCCCAGCTGCTTGTGGTCTCTAAGTCTGCCTTTACTTTGGGCCAACGTCCTTAGCCTAACCTAACTTTCGTGTTATTCATTATTATAGAAATTGTATTAATTATTTTATACTTGCTCTGTTTTATTACGAATAAGTAGTATTTCTTT
>NW_016177044.1:0-8791 GCF_001687245.7 Rhagoletis zephyria | reverse complement strand
CAAATATAATACAATACTTAAAAGAGTTCAAATGTAATTGAAATTCAAATGCCTAATTCTCTAGTTTAGGGTAACAACTGCTAAAACGGGTCCGGAAATGTTGAGAGGGGTATCAATCGACGCGTTTCGCTCCCCGTATTAACAATCCGGAGGCGGAAGGTTAATATTATTAACCTTTTAAAGTTATTAACCAAAAACTTTTGTTATTTTTTGTTGTTTTGTATGGGCGATTACCCCGACAAATATTCACTAACTAACCTCTTCTCACTTTTTACCGCTACCAAAACGTCTCCCGTTATTGTTTTATTAAAACAATATCATTTATTCACTACTATTTCATATATTTCACTAATAAAACAGAGTAAACAAACTTTGCGCTCGCCAACATTTTTATAACCTAAAATCGCTAGTATTTCCACTTTATTTCACATTTCATTTACGCTATTACCCTCAGTTTACACTATACACTTCTTCCTCTTTTTTTACTTTTACCTAATAAAATATTCTATTTTCATAAGTTGAATGCAATATCAAAATCGTATTAAAAATAGGATAAAGCGTAGTGGGGTAGCAAATTTTAAAACCAATGAAAATTTGTAGCAAATTTCTACGATCGCAGCAAAGTGCCAACGCCGATGCTGACTAGACACCAAGGTGTGATCCAAGGCGAATTTATACAAGGTGGTGTTACTTTCGAATTTAGATTTTCTGCGTGGTACTTCCTAATGTCAAAATGATGTATTTGTTGTAAACAAGGCGAATTCATATTAAGGGTATTCATCAAACCTTATAAATGCATTGTAAACCGTATAAACTTATAATTGTGTAAACCTTATAAATGAACTGTCAAAATTTGTATGGAAACTCGTTTACACATTTCTGATAAATTTATCCAGCGATTTTACTGAATAAACTTGATAAACTGAAGACAATGCAACTCTGTCGCAACTCTAGCTATGTTTTCTTAGGCAATAATCGGGATCCGCATACAAATTTTGCACGCAAATTCAACAACGATATGTTCCTGATAGAGATCTGGTTCAATTATTATCCCGTCTGTTTGTTTTGTTTCACTGATAATTCGCAAAGTTTGGTAGCCGTGACAAATGAATTCATACACAAACAGACATTCTGCCATTGTTTCTTATAACTTGCTTCAAATAAATAGCCTTTATGTTATATGTACAGTTATTTAAATAGATATCTCGTAAATATAATTTTTTCCAATTTAGTGAGGTAGTTTCTATAATTTCTTTATCCCCACGCTAGAAGTATAAAGTTAGTGACACTGCGCTTTATAACCAAAGAAAACACGACTATTGTCGAATGTGTAAACGAAAAGAGAGTGTGGGTCGTTCATGTAACAGAGTGCATAAACTTATAAGATAATCTGCTTGATAAAGTTATCGGTTTAGATGAATACCATTATTACGACAAACACATCATTTTGACATTAAGAAGTACCGCGGCGAAAATCTAAATTTGCCAGTAACACCTTGTATAAATTCGCCTTGGTGAGATCACAGTATATACAGTAATAAACCTTTTTGAGTACTCCTCGGGGTAAAATCTGATCAGTAGCTCGTTTCTGTAACAATTCTCTACCAAGGCGAATTGAGATATGAATTCGCCGCCTTGTTCTCTACTGCTAATGAGTAGTAGGGAATGGCGCTTATTCTCTACCAGTAGAGAAATAATCGGTAGAGAATAGTTACAGAAACGAGCTACAGAGTTGATAATGAGAAGGAACATGAATTTTGTCAGTTTCCAGTTTATAGAAACACAAGCGTTAATTATGTATTTAACTATTGATTTTAATCTAAATAAAGCATTGATACTATACTTAACCTACATTTTGTTCATAAATAACACAATTATATATATTTTATCTTCGAAAAGACCTTTTTCTAGTCAGGGGCGCAGTTCCCACAGTAGTGTTGCCGTGCGTGCAAAGCGAAAACGCTGCACACAACCCAAAAGTACTCCTCGGGGACCAAATGGTGAAAACTGCGAGAAGGTGGCGTGATCATACTGGGCGCGTTCATAGGACTTAGGTGCTGCCTAACCGTGGCTATTTGTCTTAGAAACGCACAGTTGAGTAGTTCCGCTCAGCTCAAGAGTTGGCAACTTTCCGCAATTTTTTCCAGCGGAAAAATTTCACGCTACCTGAACTCAACATGTTGGGCTTAGCATAAACTACTGATCGAAAAGACTTATGCCGCTTATATTAAATTTAACGTCGCTTTTTTAGGTGGCAGCTACAAACAAATTTATAATATTTTATATTACTGATGTGATAGAGCAACGAAAATATTTTATAATAATACTACGTTTCTAAATATATGTTTTTCGAGATATTTACTATATAATTATACACTGTTAAATTCACCATAACATTGAACAATTTTTTCAACACGGCGGCAGCTCAGCGTTGAAATCTAAATACTATCGGCGCAACTATCTCCATTTATTGCAATTTCATATGTTTACATTTATCAGCTGTTCATATGGCAGCATTTGGTTGCAAAAAGATTTTGTCGTGCCAGAGGGTAATGCTGCTGTCTTGTCTGCCGGTATGTCGCACAGTTTCCACCGATGCGCTGCAGGTGCTCTTGGGGGTGCCTCCTCTTGATTTGGTAGTTATAGAGCGTTCTATGGCCTTCCGGTTAAGAAGGGGTATGGAGATGCCGTTGTTGCATAGGTGGATCTCGGATGCCAACTTGGAGAGAGGGTATTTGGAGTGTAAACGCTCCTTGTGGGAGACGGTCTTAAGGAAGTGGCTGGACCGCTGGGACAATAGTTCCAACGGCCGGGTGACGTATGAGTGTATTCGTAACGTTAATTTTGTCCGTGAAAACCTGGATTTCAGATTTTGTCTGGCGCAAAGCGAGGATTCTAGACACGTTTTTTGTGAATGTTCGATGTACTCTGACATAAGGGATTTATCTGGGAGCCGGCATTAGGGTATCCCGTCAAAAAATTTTTTTGAGCTACACTATCGCAAGAGGTATCGAAAATTGCGTAATTTTACACATGTTAAGAAAAGAGTAAGCAAGTCAGAATTGTATGTCACTTTGAGGGCTTTACCACACCATGAAGCTTTCCACTTATTTTATATGAGAAAAACACTTCTTCGTAGGAATAGAGATAAAATCCTTAAAAGTCAATATTTTTCAATTTGCAAACCCTTTTTCTCTTCAGACTTCAAAGAATAATACTTAGTTCAACTGCTACGAAACTGCTGGCAACTGTTGAACCCAACAATTAAGTCTTAGGAACGGCTTGATGAATATGCTGTCAAATGAACAGCTGATAAATGTAAGCAAATTAAGTTGCAATAAACACAGATAGTTGCGCTGATAATATTTCCAATTCAACGCTGAGCTGCCATTGTGTTGAAACAATCAATCATTGTTATAAAAATTTAACAGTATATAAATATAAAGCAAACTACTTAGGGCCGGTTGTTCAATGTCTGATTAGCACTTATCGGAGGTAGAAGCTCCGGTTAAATCCAACGACTGCTTTATCGACCACATGTTATATGCATGATGTCGAAAACGTCGATAATGATGTTTAACCGCCAAGTAGTGATAACCAGACATTGAACAACCGGCCCTTAATAAACATATATTTAAAGACATAGATTCACAACAAAAATATATTAGTTACNAAGCTCCGGTTAAATCCAACGACTGCTTTATCGACCACATGTTATATGCATGATGTCGAAAACGTCGATAATGATGTTTAACCGCCAAGTAGTGATAACCAGACATTGAACAACCGGCCCTTAATAAACATATATTTAAAGACATAGATTCACAACAAAAATATATTAGTTACTTTACCACATCAGTTATATACAATTTATTAAAATTATTTGCACCGGCCAACATTTAACAAGTGGCATTACATTAAAAAAAAATGGCGTAAGTCTTTTCGATCATCTTCTTAGGCTAACCCAACGCGTTGAGCACAGGTAGCGGAAACATTTTGCGATGGAAAATATGGCGGAATATTGCCAACTGTTGAGCTGAGCGGAACTATTCAACTGTGCGTTTCTAAGCCAAACGGTCAACGATTAAACAACAATGGCTACTTTCCAGTGGTCGCCTTTCGCACTCACCTTCATCACATACACACTTTTCCCGGTAAAAAAAGAAAGACTGGGTTTCAATTATAATTAAGGTCACGCAGTTCGTTAATATATTCTGTGTATTGTTTAAGTTTAATTGTTACACAAACCAGATTTTTGGCTGATTGCCATAACACTTTCCAAATGGATTAAGGATATGGATTTGTTAAAGAGATTTAAACTTCACATTAGCTTTTATGGTTCGCAAAAGACTACTCTGCATTAGACGCGTGGCCGTTGATCTGCGTTAATAGCTGAACTAACTTTCGTATAACTTGGCACGATGATGGTAGCCGGCCGTGCGCGCTCGGGAGTTCTTTTTTCGGAGCCGCCTCGACACCGCTGCGGCCAAAGGATGCGCGCACGGCCGCTAAATTAAGTTTAAGCGGCGACTTAAACATCATCCCCGCACTGCAGGAATGCGTTGCTGAGCGTCTCCTGCAGCTCTTTCAGTCTTCTTTCACGTCGCTTACGGCGCCTGGTTGCGCGGGATCTTCTGCGCCTTCCTTTGCGCCTTTTTCTTCGGCGGTGCACGCCGCTTGACGCTCCTTGGGGCCTTTGTGGCCGATGTTCGCTGCTTGGGCCCCTGCTCCCTTGGCCCCGTGCGCGCATGGATCTTGGCTGCCACATGTAGCAGCGTGTGGTGCACTAGCCCGCAGGTCTTGCAACTGACTGGCGAGTCGCATTCCCAGATAGTGTGGGTGAGCGCAAGGCAGTAGATGCAGTAACTCTGCGCGCGGGTTACTCACAACCGTTGTGGCGGCTTCATCGCCTTGAAGGCCGAGCACGTCCGCAAGGCGTGATACCGGTGGCAGAGCCGGCATTGTAGGCAGTTATCCATCTCCGCCGTTGGCGCCAGGGGGCATGCCTTCTGTGATGCCATGATGTCTTCGATCTGGAAGTGGAAGCAAAGGCAGAGAAACGAGAAGTAATTGGGTACAATATTTAAACGGGAAGCTAAGACCCTCGGCCGCTGTGGTGTAGTGGTAAGCAGTGCGCGCTTCCACTCCGCAATGCCTGGGTTCAAGCCCTAGTCAAAGCAACATCGCAAAAAAATATAGAAAAAGGTTTTTTCTTAACAGCGGTCGTCCCTCGGCAGGCAATGGCAAACCTCCGAGTGTATTTCTACCATGAAAAACAGCTTCTCATAAAAAAATACAATCGTCGTTCGGAGTCGGCGTAAGACTGTAGGTCCCTCTGCTTTGTGTGACAACATCAAGGCGCACGTCACAAATCGGACGAGAAGCTCGGCCAAACACTAACATATGTGTAAGTGCCAATCTATTATTATATTAAGACCCTTAATATACAGGGGGAAAGTGTATATATACTTATTCATCGTGCTTTGCGCGGAGAATTCTCCGTGGGAAGGAAGCACACTTTGACAAGTGTCCGCGTGATAACTCCATTTTGTGTACGGATTTCTACGACAAATATGTGGTTATCAGGGCCGTGGCGAACTTTTTCGATCCGTCCCAATCGCCACTTAGTGAGGGGGAAGCGAATCTTCTTTGATCACGACGAGGTCGCCTGGCTGAGCATCGCGTTGTGGGGTTTTCCACTTGTATCTCTTCTGAAGATCTTTGATGTAATCTTCTTCCCAGCGGCGACTAAATTGGTGGTGAAGTGCTTTGACTAACTCCCACCGGTTTAGTAGGGGCAGGTCTTCCGAATTAGGTTCGTGAATGGCCAACAGCGGTGCACCTCGAATGAAGTGACCCGGAGTAAGTGCTGTCATATCAGCTGGGTCTTGGGAAAGTGCGGACAGAGGCCTTGAATTGAGGACTGCTTCAATTCTCACCAGAAGCGTCTAGAATTCTTCAAAGGTAAACTTGTGGGTTGCAGCGGTTTTCTTTAGATGGAGTTTAAAGCTTTTCACGGCAGATTCCCACAAGCCGCCTATGAATATTTCTTCGCTTGGTCCTTTCGCACTCACCTCACTAAACACTTCAGTTTCCGCTTAAAGGAAAGATTCGACTTGTCTTGCTTATTTTACAACACTTGAACTTAGCTCGAGGGTAAATATATGTATATACACCACAAGTGTAGGCATTGATTAGATCTACAAATCGAGTNTGTAAGTGCCAATCTATTATTATATTAAGACCCTTAATATACAGGGGGAAAGTGTATATATACTTATTCATCGTGCTTTGCGCGGAGAATTCTCCGTGGGAAGGAAGCACACTTTGACAAGTGTCCGCGTGATAACTCCATTTTGTGTACGGATTTCTACGACAACTATGTGGTTATCAGGGCCGTGGCGAACTTTTTCGATCCGTCCCAATCGCCACTTAGTGGGGGGGAAGCGAATCTTCTTTGATCACGACGAGGTCGCCTGGCTGAGCATCGCGTTGTGGGGTTTTCCACTTGTATCTCTTCTGAAGATCTTTGATGTAATCTTCTTCCCAGCGGCGACTAAATTGGTGGTGAAGTGCTTTGACTAACTCCCACCTGTTTAGTAGGGGCAGGTCTTCCGAATTAGGTTCGTGAATGGCCAACAGCGGTGCACCTCGAATGAAGTGACCCGGAGTAAGTGCTGTCATATCAGCTGGGTCTTGGGAAAGTGCGGACAGAGGCCTTGAATTGAGGACTGCTTCAATTCTCACCAGAAGCGTCTAGAATTCTTCAAAGGTAAACTTGTGGGTTGCAGCGGTTTTCTTTAGATGGAGTTTAAAGCTTTTCACGGCAGATTCCCACAAGCCGCCTATGAATATTTCTTCGCTTGGTCCTTTCGCACTCACCTCACTAAACACTTCAGTTTCCGCTTAAAGGAAAGATTCGACTTGTCTTGCTTATTTTACAACACTTGAACTTAGCTCGAGGGTAAATATATGTATATACACCACAAGTGTAGGCATTGATTAGATCTACAAATCGAGTTGATTGAAAACTAATACTTCAAATAGGGCGCGTGCGCGTTAACCGGTGTTAATAGCTGAACTAACTTTCGTCTAACTTGGCACGATGATGGTAGGCAGCCGCGCGCTCGGGAATCATTTTTCGGGAAGGCCTCGACACCGCTGCGGCCAAAGGATGCGCGCATGGTCGCTGAATTAAGTTTAAGCGGTGGGTTAAACAAACAGCTAGGCTTTATGAATGCGCTTCAAATTGGGAAATGTCCATTGTCAATTTGAACTTCAAATTGTAAATATTCACACGACAAATTTCAATTTCAAAACTAAATTCGATGACAGTTGCTAAAGCAGAAAAATAGAAAATTAAAAGATCTCTCTAAATAATCTTGCCAATTTTAACCATTTTAAAAATTACATACACTACGTTTATGCGACAGAATTCATGAATTCTTCATTGAATGAATTCAAAAATGGTCCCGTTTATGCATAGTTCGCAAATTCATCAAATAAAGTGCTTTGAAAAAGTGGCAACGCACTGGCGAGTAACTAAACAATAGGGTTGCCACATTTTTGGACTCAATTTGAGTTTGCAAAAGCCGTTGGTACCAGGCAATGAACCATGTTATATTTAAATTTGATATATTATATTTTCAGCTTATTCTATTTGAATTTATTTTATATTTGAACGATTCCACATAAATACTCCAGTGTTTTAAATCCTGGCTGTGCAACTCATGCTATTTAATCTGAAAACATCATAACCCTAGCAAACAGCTGTTTATGAAACGTGACGTTGACGGACTTGCATTTCACGATTTCATGAAATGATGCCGAATTCATGGTTAATTTTCGTGCATAAATGAATGCATGAAATGGTGTTTATTCAGAAATTTTAACCCAAATTCATGAAATGAATACGTGAGTTAGACTACGCATAATAGTGGTAATAGATTATGGTAAAAGATGACTGTTCAGAGATGCACACGAAGTACAAGAAGGAGCTAATGAAGCTCGAAGAACTCAAACATGATTTGGTGAATTTACGTGTGTAAAAAGTTCCAATCAACAACAACCAACGAACAAAATTGATGTGAGACCAATATAGAATTAAATTTGGGGGTATGGTTTAGTTATTTGCCCACTGATTTCATGTAATTGTATCCAAATGTATACATGCCCGTGTAGTCAGAGGATTGAAATTTAATTTAAAACAAAACTTCCATATTCCCGAGCACTAGTTTAACAAATTCGGTTTGAAATATGCACTTTTTTGTAAAATGGGTGGTGTTTAAGGAGATCCCTCCGCCCACCAGAAATCAGTGGGCAAATTTTTAAATAGATCCCAATTTGATTATAGTTCATTTCAAATTTCGAACTAGGTCGTTCATTCTTTTCAAAGAACTAGTTCAATGAACGAACTATGACGAGAACTACCCAACTGTAATATAATGGGCGTGTTCACAAGACGTAGCTGTTTAGCTCAACTGCTACGAAACTGCTGGCAACTGTTAGGCCCAACGTGGGCGAATATTTCCGTGGGTACATGCCGAATCCGGTCCTACACCACGGCGCTCAAAAGCACAGTGGATCAAATCAATGCGAAGATCAGCGCCCCGAAATGCAAGCATTTCGGTACCAATTGGAAGTGCGGAATGGATACACTTACCACCTTGGTATGGTACGAGGCCTATCTAAACCTCTGCCGTGATATGGGTCCGGCACCCGGTTGCAATGCAACTCCACATTGAGCCAGAACGACTCTCCCCGCATTTGGGTTTAAACCACAGCCACCACG
>NW_016177043.1:0-8792 GCF_001687245.7 Rhagoletis zephyria | reverse complement strand
AACCATCCGTGTCACGCGTCGTTTACCTTTTCTGAAATTTTTGAAAATATGCAGATTACGTAGAATGAAAATAATAGAATAAAAAAAAAATCGTGCTGCATTCATATAGGGTTTATCCGAGCTGGTCAGTACCAAGGCCACCTCGGATAACTGAAAACTCAGATAATATCTACGGAAGTAGGTGTATCACAAGAAAAAAATATTAGCGATAAGAAATACGCATACAAGTTTCTACATCGACCTACATAAGTAAGTATAAGTATCACTTAAAAAGAAAATAGCGAAATTCGCTCTTCTGCGTATTCGTTGTATGATGTGTAATTGTAACTGCATGAGCGTGTGATTTGTTGTTGCTAGCGGTACATCAAATACACATACTCTTACGCAGGATATAGCGAAAACATAGAAGCGCGAATTCCAATAACGATAGTATAAAGAGGTAAAAGCTACATATAACTCCTGCTTCAGCGGTCACCACATCTCCTCACAGACTTCTTTACTAGAATTTAGGAGGATTTCAACCGCGTGCGGACATGTTGAGCAAGGTACATGCCGTAAACATTTTTTAATTGGGCTGAAAAACACTGCTTCCTGGGAAGTGTTCAAACGCTTACTATAAGCTTGTGCATGATATTTGTACTTTGTTGGCACTTCGGCAATGCTAATCAAAGCTGTTGATATTGTTACGATTATCCTTGTTTAGTTGACGGATTTCCCAAAATCCTCTCGGTTCGTATCACTGGATTGTTATATAAACACTCAATATGACCAAATTACAGTACAATTAACTTTATTGTACAACACACACTTTACAATACTCCTTAAAGTAATTAAACCACTTTGCAAAACTTTATACCACAATCGATCTCTCTTTTACAACTTGATTTGTAGCTTACAGATTCGCAACTGACTTGTCTGGTAGCGATCTGTTGAGTTTAGATTTTGCTTCACTTTCTCTTATGTTGCATTTTTATTGCACTGGTACAAATGGTTGTGCGAAGTTATGCAAAGTATGCATAATCAGACCCTTACATACCTGCGCTCTGAAGGTTATCGCTCATCCTCTCGCTGTTCGCAGTACTCATCCACTTGACGTTGCTCACTCTCGAACCTTCTATGTCATTCCTCGAACATTCTGCCATTTTCTTGTTGCTCGTTTCGCGTTGCCGCAGTATTCGCCACACTGCCCTTCTCCTAAGTCTGATCATCCCAATCAGACACACTTACTGTTCCAAATGCTGCAATCCTTTTCAAGTGGGTCACCTTCATCTTGGTTCTTCGTCTCAATCAGCCGTTTGTGAGTCATTCAATCTTATACGGACCTTTCCAGTTACGTCGTTGTTTGGAGGTGAAGCCCTTCATCCGAAGCGGCTTGTACATCAACGCAAAATCACCTTCCCGGAAATGCCCCTCTGCTCGATGCGTTTTTAGGCATTACTTCTGCACCATCTCACATGGCCGTACTTCTGCCGGCCACGGGTGGTGATCAGACAATGTTTCTTCTCATGGGCACCTCTTTCGCCGGATTTATTCCGGTTCCTCTGTCCATGACTATCAGGCTTCGATCCTCGAACTGCTCTGCGTATCTTGCTAAATCCGGATCCTTACGCTGAAACTTGCCTATTGTTTCCGCATCTCGATCTTTCGCCGACATCAACTTCATTGACAGGTCACGTATATCCTCAACTTTGGCCTCCGGCTTTACTGCTTGCCTTTACTTCCTTTGCAAAGCACGACCTTTTCCTGGATATATCGAAGCGCGCCTACTGCCTTCACAGCCTCCGCCATTTCCGGCAACCGGCGTATCAGCATTGAAGCGTAGTTCAGTGGCTCTCTTCCTGCTGGAAATACTGCCTGGCTTGCCATGACTAATTCCTTGTGGTAACTTCCTCCTTCTTGCAGAGTTGGTGGAACCTTCACTTTTTCCTTAATGGCTGGACCTCTTCTTCATCGCCATCACTGCCAACCTCTGCCCACCACTTCCGTTTCTGGTGGGGTCTTCAGCACTTCTTCTAAGACCAACCGTCTTCTGCAGTACTGGTTGGCGTAGCCAACCCTAAGAAGCACTTTCCTGTCGCGATATGTCAGGATCATTCCCTGGAGATAAATTTTCATGCCTTGGCCAAGTAATAAGTCCATGCTGATGATGAATTCATCACAATGTCTGCCATTATAAAGTTGGTGTACGAGGCCACGCCCCCGATTATTACCTCGCGTGGTACCTCTCCCATCACTTGGGTGCGCTCACCAGTTGCAGTCTGCAGCTTTGCTCCAGGTGACGCTTCAGTATCCGCTGTCAGCAATCACTCATGTCCATCCACATATCCACCAACAGTAACATTGGGCCATATGCATAAAAAGTTAGCTTAAGCTCCGACACGATTTTTAGTACAAATTCATGGGCTTGAGCTCAATTCGCCAGTCCAAAAATTGAGTCTGAGCTTAATCTCACTTTTTATGCATAAGGCCCATTGCTCGCTTTTCTGACAATTCGCGAGATGGAGATTTTGGGGCATTCAATTGTAGAACCCAGCGCGCGCCACTTTCTGCTGGCTCCTTTTAAATTAACGACTGATCGGAGTTGGGCTCGTCTACCTCAGCCCTGCGTAAACTTACTGCTGAAATGTTACACCAGTTGGAACCCATCTAATATTCGCGTAAGAAGTGGCCTGGTTTTCCGCAACTAAAGACATTTTCCAGCAACATCCTTTCTCTCGGTTTCACCAGGAGTATTTTTCCCTGCCATCAACTTGAGTGTTTTCAGGATCGCGTTCATCACGTCAGTTGTCTACACTTTTACTCGATGGGCTTTTTAGGCTCGTGTACTTAGGAGCACCACCGTTTCGTCTGAGCATGCGAGAGAGTTTCAGCAAATGTTGTCTTTGGATTCGCTTACGTCTTTCACTTGGTGTACATGTCCCGCATTCCGCTGAGAGAAACCTCTGCATTTTTACCATTTCGAGGTGCTCACCAGATGCGTCTCTAATTGCCAAATCAGCCAACCTCTCGATCTCAGAGGCGTATTACTGTAGAGACTCGTTGGATTTTTGGTGGCGATTCTTCAGGTCCATCTGATAAATTTACTTCCTGTGATCGCTACCATGACGCCTTACCACAGTACCCATCAATGCATCGTAGTTGTTCCTTTCACAGTCAGGAATCGTCTGCAAGATTTCCGCTGCCAGACCTTTCAACGCGACAACCAGCGCAGCGGTTGTTTGCTGTAGCCGTGTTTCGAACTGGAACTTAAAGACTTGGAAAAGAACCGTGCCTTAAAAGGATAGAGTTTTTATCCTTGGGAGCGTTCGTCGAAGCGGCTGGATGATTCAACTTCAAGTCTCGGAGACGACCTTCCAACTCGCCCATCTTAGTCTCGACTTTGCCCTCTCTGTCTTAGATGTTTTTCATGTATTTGTGCAATCTTTGCATCCTGTGCTTCCAGTTGGGATGATATCTGCGCTGATAACGCTGATGATCTACGTGTCTCCAGCTCTTGTAACTGTGATGAGACATCTGACGACAACTGCGACCTCTCCGCTTCCAGCTGTTATGAAATCTGCGATGACATCTTTCAATAACGTGTTCATGTCCATAATGGGAGCCCATCCCTTTTCTTCAATCTTCATAGGATATTCATGCTTCTGTTCATCCTTCCAGGATGCCTCGTCCTCCTCACGATGGAAGTCGTATTTGTCAACGCCGATGCTTTCCTTTTTCATGGCCTCTCACAGCCGTGATAGTAACACCACTTCTCTCCCGGAGGTTGATAAATTTCGCTTTACCAACTCCTGTTTGAGTTCCCCGCTTTTCAGTTCTTCAATTTTTGCCATTTTCTGGAGTTTATCTTATGGGATTTACTTAACAATCCCACATCTGACACCAGTTGTTACGATTATCTTGTTTACTTGACGGATTTCCCAAGATCCTCACCCCATCTTACAACTTGACTTGCTGATTCGCAACTGACTTGTCTGGTAGCTTGCTAACTTGCAACTGCCTGAATTCGCTGTGGCGGCGGCCTTATATACCTGCGCTCGTTCTCATGGCATGTTTAGAACGTTCCGAAGTTTATCGCTCATTCTCCCATTCTCTCGCTGTTCGCAGTATTTATCCACTTGACGTTTCTCACTGTCGAACATTCAACGCCATTCCTCGAACATTCTGTCATTTTATTGTTGTTTATGAAATGAAATATGTTTTACTTACACCGACATGACTGCTCCCAATTTGCCAAACGAGGTCGTAACGACGTTTACTTTTTAACAATATACTTACGGTGACCATAAATATGGATTCAAAATGAAGGACAATTTTTCAAAAATATGCCTACATATATTTACGTAGTATAAAAATATCAAAAGAGTATTTATGATTCTAAATTCTTAATACATTTTAAACTTTAAAAATGAATCACGTTTTCTTCATTGATATTAATCTTCTTTTACATGAATATTTATAAAAGTATAGTAAAACATATTATAATTACAATAGCTTACACGAAAAGTGAAAATCTTTAAAAGATTATTTTATAGGTAAATTTTGAGTCGTTCAAAACGAAAACAATACCCTTCTTTTTTTTGTTTTTTTTGTAGTTTTCGCAGTTATTTGTCAAAAATCGACGTCATGAATCGACGTAAACGACGAGTTAAAAACTGCCCTTTACAAAAATATATAATTTGTGCAGATTGCGCTCCATAGCATCTACATTTCTAATCCGATTTTCATTATCTTTGGCTCAAAGTTGACTGTTATGATATATCTTCTTTATCGAATTTTTTAAATAATGAAAAAAATAATCAAATGAAACTGCGTATTTGACTGAAAATCTCACTTTTTTCGCCTGTAGCACTAATAATTTTCATTAAAGTCGCCACAAGTTATATATTTTGGTAAGAGGCACATCAATACCCTTCGAGCTGTAAGTCGCTTAGGTTAATTTGGAGATATTTTCATGAGATATTGAAGTAAAGCTACGAAAAGTACCAAAAAACACTTTTTTGAAAAAATCCATCCATTGTCCGATATTTTAAAATAACGAATAAAATGCGGGACAAATGCAGGATACTTGGAAAAAATCAGTACATTTTCAGGTTTTTCAGGTTTGAAAAACTACGCAGGACCGACCTTTGAAAAACAGTACGGTCCTGCAAAAAACAGAACGGATGGTCACCGTAAATATACTATATAATAAGTTCACTTCTTTTGTTCAACATAGTAAACAAGCAAACAAATCAAAATGGTTGTAATGGTGAATAGAAAGGTGCTACCAGATGTTCGAAAATTAAATACATACACGAAAATAAAGGGATGTTCAAATGTCTACTTTTCTCTACTTTCACAATTATCTCGATAATATTATGGAATAAATGAGTATAATATGTTTTTTTAAATGTTGTCTAACACAGCTCTACGATTTGATTATTTTTCATTTGTTGGTTTAATGTTCACTATATCTTTATAAAAGTATAGCTCGTTATATAACACCAAGCATATATGTAATCCAAGAAATATCATAAAAATTTTACATATGTACGTACTTTTGGGCAATTAGGGTTATTTTACCCTGTTAAATGTATAAATGTTTGCGCACAAAAATGTCAAGTATGCTATAAAAATTGCTTACCTAGACTCCTCGGATGGCTTACATCCAGGTGCGCTTCTCCACAGACGCGCCAACATACCCATATAGAGGAGGCAAATCAAAGTCAGTGGTGCAACGTACGACGATATAAAGAAAGATATCTTGGAACAAAGTTTGATAAAGCATAAAGTTATGAATAGTTAGTTATACGACATAACCATTTACATAAATATTTGCATTAGGGTGGCTCAAAATTTTTTCCTCCATCCACCCCCTAATTGACTTTTATTAAAATTACCTTCAGCGGCTCGTCAAACCTCATACACAACACAAATAGCTTGCAGCAAAGGGATATTTCGCTCTTAGGCGTAGTTCCGCAGTACGTTTTGTCAACGTAAAATTGAATCAGAAAATTTTCAGAAAAATAGCCGAAAACCTACCGTTTTCACAACCACTTTCGGTACCTTTGGAACTTCACAATCACACTGTCAAAGAGCGAATCAACACGATTTTAGAGACCTCGTATTAGTGACGTACCCATTCGCAATGCAAATCGAAGAAGAACGAAGTACTTGAGACTTACGCCACTAGTGACGAAATTTTTTAAAGCTATCGACAAATTTGTACAGAACAATGGTTTGAAAGTCTGCGAACGAAAGGGGCGATGTCTAGGATGAATCAAGAGGCAGAAAACGCCACGAGAAGTCACTGACGCTGCGAAGATAACAGAGGCCTGCGAAATTAAAAAACATCTCTGGTTTTTTTATAGCACGTCGAGATTATTTTATTGGTGACATGTTTATTTTAGAATTTATAGGAATTTGCATGAAAACCCCATAAGGAAACAAAGTAATCAGGAAAAGGTATGTAACTTCGAAGTTAACGCTAAGAAAATTGATAACAGCCGGTTTCACTAGCAATTTCCATATAAGCTTCAAAAAATTAAAATCATTTATCCCTTTCGCTTTATCAACGCCCATTACCAGCGTTAACTTGGAAGGTTTAAAAAAAACCATTGTCGAATGTTTTCCCAACATTGACTCTGAGGATGGCTTCAGCTGGATAACAAACCCGTTTTCATGTGGCCCGAAAAGTAAACCTACTGAGATGACCAATTAAGCTTTTGAAAACCTTCTGGACATCAGTGAAGACAGCACTTTGATTATTAAATACTACGAAGGGAGCCAAGAGAGGTCTGGATGGAAGTGTATGCAGAAAACACTGCTCTTGGCAAGATTACATTAAAAATACTAGTGACTTTTAGGCCCTGATTATGAGTTGCATTCGATTTTCGATCTTCGATGGTTATCGAACTCGAGCAACTCATAATAGGGGCCTTACTCTTACATTTCTATATTGAGACTGCATTTTCAAAAAATGCTTACATAAACAAGTAATTTTTAAGCAAAAAAGAAACAAAACTGATTTCAATTCCCATATAAGAATTTAAGATTGTCGCTAATCTATTCATGATCCAATGATCGGATTTAAACCAAATTAGACCACCTGTCAGGTAACACCTTTCCTTTAAAAAAGAATTATAGTAATAGGTTAACGTGGTCCAAAGTTATGCGGTAACATACATAGAAAATAATAATAAAAATAATATTATGAAATCACAAAACAATTTCAGTCCTCACATAAAAGCTAAAGGAGTATTTTGTTTTCTTGTTTTCGTAGACATTTGAAGAGTAGGGGTGACGCGAAATTTTTTAGTACAACAAGGGTCCAAGAGTTTATGGTGTAGCCTGCATTTTCCCGTGAATACAACTGTATGTTTTTCCATTGCATTACGAAATTTGTAATTTTATCAACGCTTAAGTTTTGGCTTTCTTTTTCTACCGTGGCCGCCTGAGAGTGATTACACCGTCTCAGCTTATCGGAGCTCGAATTACTGCTGGGTATAGTTAGTCTACTCCCGCTAACGTGGTAGAAACTAATCGACTTACTTGTTCACTTTCCATTTGCTTACGTGCCATTTGCATCAGGAATTTTAGTCAACACTTGTACAATGAATTTATAGATTTTTAATTTTAATATATCACCAAATACAACTAAAGCTTTCAAAAAAGTGTATATTTTCCTATGTATTTTGGACCACCCTAATGTGCATATACTAGACCGACCAAATCATGATGCATGGGCTGAGAAAACAAGTTCAATTTTTTTCCAAGCGATTTCCCGATTTATTTAAATAATACACCGAAGTAAAGGTATTAAGAAAGTTTATATATATATCATTAACTTTACTTGGGTATTTTAAAGCTTCTGACAATGGATTATAGGTTGCTTTTCTCAGGAAACATTTTAAACTTTTTTAGTTTGACATGATAGGAAGAATATAGACTTCTTCAATACATTTACAGCGGTAAATAATTTATATATAAAAATTTGAAATCAAATAAAGAGGTTTAGAAAACCCGATTTAGTTGTTTCTACACGGCGCCGAAAGTAAAGGCATTAGTACCAGGTACTTATGAAATTTGATGTGTAAACATTGGCATTAAGGCTTGTTTTACTATATCAAATTGAATGACATTTGTCGTCAAATAAGTAAAAAACAACGGTATATCGATTCGATCAACATAAATCTTTAGTTATGTACGCGCTTTGCTAAATTGCCTATCTGTCTGTTGTTGGCCCATAATATCATCGGGAAGGGTATAGATAAAGGAGAAAAAGTAAAAATTTTGGCGTCAAAATATGACATAGTGAAAAACAGATTTTATGCGAAATCATGATACAAAAAAAGGTAGTTTCACTTTTAAATTTTTTTACGTAAACTGTGCTTATGACATTCGTACTTTTCGTAGTACTGCCAACTCAATAAATATGTTTTGGAAATTTTCTATTCTTTTAAAGGAATTTTTTATGGATTAAAAAAATAACAACACGCAAGCTAATTTTACTTATTTCGCCGTACTAGCAGAGCTGTTAATAAGTGTGCATTGATTAAAATACCCTAAATTATCTTACCGCAAAAAATTTGGCATTACCTGCAGTGTTACTTGAGATATTATTATTTCTGGAAATTGCCTAATTCTTAGAAGTCCTTATTATAGTTTATAGACAGATAAACTACTCGCTCCGCTCTACTGCTACTGCTGCTGTTGCCGCGTTTAGCTTAAGGCTGATTTTCTCTATGTCAAATTCAGTGGAATTTGTCGGGGCACCGAAATTGCGCATATGGAAACTGTGCATTTAGACATTA
>NW_016177042.1:0-8792 GCF_001687245.7 Rhagoletis zephyria | reverse complement strand
ATATTAATTTTGTAATTTTTAATTATATTAATTAATAAATAAATAATAATAATAATACTTTCTCGCACTTGTTGCCAATGGTCACGAAGCAATGGAGTTAGTAGAACTTGAAGCGACTAATATCAGTTTAACGGGGCTTGGATGGTATTTAGCTTCCGACTATGAAGAAAAAGTGCCACAGTTTTCATTATATAGTGCTTATCATAACTATAAGACACCCAAATATAGGCAAATTTTGACAATTTTTTTAATATATTTTTTTATAAAAATATAGTTTATTTCTTAAAAAATCAAATATATCTAAGTCTAAAACTTCGTAAAAATATCGGTGTTTTTAGTTAGATATTTGAAAAAGATCTTGAGTGCCAGTATGAAGTAGCTAGGACATACCGTTGATTTTTGGCAATTTTTTCGGTGAAGGTGTCGCTCATTTTCTCCATATAAAAAAAACGTTGAATATACTTCGTATGGAAAAACGTATGTGCTAGTTATTTCAAACTTGCACTTTGGTGTACTACAATTAAATGGGTTACGAAACGGCATGCTCAAAATCCTTTTAATAGCGCTTATCATAACTATACGACACCCACATATTGAAAAGTTTTGACTATTTATTTTATTTTGTTTTAATTTAATTATTTTTTTTATAAAAATATAGGTGATTCTTTAACAGATTCACGTTTTTGTTTAGGTACATTGCTTAATTTTCGATATTTTGTATGCTTAAATTTTAAATCTCTTTAGATTTAAAACATACATATTGGGGCATATTCATAGTCGAATCAAAGACGAAAATAAATATTACTTCGACTTTTTGACAAATCTTTCTAAAAAAGTGTTTACAGAGAGCTGAAATCATATAATATTGACACGGGATTTCTGGCAAGCATTCAGAGAATTTTTCTAGGCTTACAAAGTCGCGACTCTCAAGTCTGGTGTGTTTATTGACAGGACATTGTTCGATGAATATTCCCTCGATGAGACTATTTAAACACGGCATTGCATCCTCATTGCCCCCATTACTAATATGACAATGCGTTGAAGTCAACTGAATACTTTCGCTGCTTCTTCGATGCTATAGTCTAGTATTTTAACCGGTCTTGAGGAGCTCTCCAAAACTGATATAGTATTATACCTGAAAAACTTCGTTCTTGACACATAACGTTTTCCGCTTTATCTTTGCAATTCTAGCAGCCGCTATAGAGAAGAAGAAGTGGGATCCAAGACCTGATCTTTTGATATGGATGAATGTGGCGGTTACTCGCCCAATTATTGCATACGGTTCGCTGGTTTGGTGGAAAGCCGTAGAGATGTAATGGGTGATTTTTTAAGAGCTTGATACCTTTTTTTTAAAAAAAAAACGCATAAAATTTGCAAAATCTCATCGGTTCTTTATTTGAAACGTTAGATTGGTCCATGACATTTACTTTTTGAAGATAATTTCATTTAAATGTTGANCCGGCGAGCTAGTTACGAACGGATGGGCTCTGAATTTGTTAGAGGCACAGGAGGTTATTCTTCCTCTGAGCTGTATCAAGAGCGAGAGATCTCTCAGCAGTGGAAAAAGGTGGCTAATAGTAGTGGAAAGACCTACAATCCTGAAGGCGCTGCAGGAGTCTGTAGCCCATCCGCTGGGCACAATGCACTGCATTTCTCATCAAACTCAACAGGAGGGATTTATCTCGAATATATGCCATTTACATTGGGCCATGAGCCATGGGAATCCATGCTACAAGACTGGGACTGCAACACAACCAAAGCCCGCGACTGCGGTTTAACAGACATAAGTAATACTAACCAACTTTATAGAGAAATAACCGACTTCTGCTGGTTTGTTTTCGTGTTTACTTTTCCCAGTGTGTTTCTTCCTTGAAAAGGCTGCCCGTAAAATTATTTTCCGTTCGGAGGCATAAAGACGCACACCAAAAATTTTATAAGAATCTCAGCCAAATACTTAGTAGAAGTGTAAGCGCCGAAATATCATCCGATGATAGCCAAGTCCAAGTGTACCCCTGCTTGAGCAACCTACCCATACTTTATTAACTTAACCTATACGTAATCGCTCACTGTGGACCCGCAAATTTTCAACCAATTGTGATATTTTTTTAAATTCCATGGCCAGCAGCAATTACGTTACGATTTTTAGATGCACAAGAAAAATAAACTATTCAGTGAATAATCGCAGGCAGCCCCTTAGATGGCTAGTTATTTTTTAATAGATTTATTTAAAAAAAGTAACTAAATTATCCACAACTAATAGCTATGCTGTTGACTGCCCTAGTTAACAGCTACTAGTATGAGAAGGAGATTTCTGATAGCCGGGGTCCTTGGCTTGAAGCGTAACTAAAAGCAAAAAAAATACTTAGATACGTATACATATGTTCATTTTTTCGCCCCTTGTCTTGGGGCTATGAGGTCGCTTGTTTTTTTTAGTGGTAGGTTATTTTATCAAATCTACATCTTCAAAGCCTTGCTGACTTCTATAACCTCACAGAACTCAACATTGAATTAGGTATCCCGTACTAATACATTATTGAATTCATATTTAGTTGAGTGAGAAATCACCAGTGACGCTACAGAGTTGGCGAAATCTCGAAATTTTGCATTCCGTATATTCCCAGCTGCCACTCAGCGATAGCAACCAGCAGAGCTAGCCAGGTTAAGCATATAAGCAAATATGAATATTAGTAAATACATTATGCGCTCAAGTAGACACTGTTGAATGAATAAATCCGTACATACGTGCTCGTATGTGTAGGTGCATATTAGTGCTGATATGCACTAGGGAGTCTCAGCACGCAAGCACGTCCATAAGTATCGCCGTGTGGGAGTTATTTTGTTTGTATTTGCGCTCGATTTTGCATTTGCTGGCATAATTTGATTCAATTAAGCATGCGTTACGATGTAATTATAGCAATGCGTATAGCTGTAGCAGCAACAGGAGCTGGAATACTCAAAGCTAACAATAACAAATACATATAGCGTGAGCTTTAAAAGCAATATCTGTTATGTATCAGAAATGTGCTGCAATAGTAGCAACAATCACTTTTAACAGCTGAGTAGTATGCCCAATGTGACCAACCGTACGTCTCTCGGAAGTACAGTACTTCTTTTTTCGCTCTTGTGCTTCGTACTTCGAACTACAGTCAAACTTACTTCTTTCCGATATTTTGTACTTCTGGAGGGAGATTCTCTAACCAATTAGCGATAATTTTCGGATCGCCATCGCACTTTTTGACGCATGATATAAATTTGTTTTTACGTCAAAAAGTGCCTTTGCGATTCGAAAATCGTCGCTAACTGGTTACAGAATCTCCCCCAGGTCCTGTACTTCTCCGATCTTCTGGACGATCGTCACATGACCTGGCCGATAAATTCATTCAAACCATTACAGTCGCTGTGGACCGATAGCATCATACCCGCGCAGCTGCAAAGGTCTCTGAAGGTGTCGTGCAATTGGATGGATCCTATTTACGCGAACTGCGTGAGGACCGGGTACACCTCCAAGGCTTGGAGGGTAGTCAGTGTTGCATTCATCCCGCAGACCGGAAAAAGATCCCACGTTTCCCCTAGCGATTTAAGGCCTATCAGTCTGTTCGTTTCTGTTAAAAACGTTAGAGAGACTGATAGACCTGTACATAAGAAACGCGATTCCTCGTGACTGTCTTTCAAGAGCACAATATTGACTCGTGACTGTCTTTCAAGAGCACAATATTGAAAGAAAACGTCAGTGAATACCACACTGCACACATCGATAAAGTGATCAGAGGAAGCCTTCACGCATGAAGATTATGCAGTCGGGGCCTTCTTCGATATGAAGGTGGCTTTCAACAATGTCACTCCAGAGGCAATAGTTAAGTATATTCATAATCTGGGCGTTGAAATCAATAATTACTTAATAACTTACTTCGTGACAGAACTGTCGCGGCGGAGTGGGGGAGGTTCTGCACCCAGTGCAGAGTCTAAGGGAGCACTTCAAAAAGTGATGTTCTCTCTCCCCTGCTCTGGATTGCGGTTGTAAACGACCATCTAGAAGAACTGGAAAAAGCAGGCTGCCGGGTGATCGCCCATGTAGATGATATGGAAGTTTTGGCTAAGGGACGATTTCTATACACCGTTTTTGGTCAGGCTCCAGGTTACTTGAACCTGGTAACTAGATGGGCGGCCAATGGCGGCTGTCGTAGAAGCCTAACATTGAGGAAAGGGTAGGAAAGGTGTCGGTTGCCTTGTGCTGCTGTAGGGGGGCTATCGGTAAAAGGTGGGGTCTCACGCCCAAATTAATTCACAAGCCAATTATGTTTCTGGATTGTCGCAGCACGAACTGCTATTTGGCTAAAGTAAAGCGGGTCCTTTTGTGACATCAAAAAGGAAAAGAAGACGTTTCTCTGCCGCAGCAAATGTTTTTTATAGGGCACTTTAAAATACGTTACCTCTCAAGGGCTTGTGTAACGGTTCTGACAGGCTATTGTGCGATTGGTATTCATGCGGTGAGACTAGGAATTTCGACTGATCCTTTTGTATCCGCTGTCAAGAGGAAGAGGAAGTGGAATCACCTACACACTTTCTTTTAGACTGTCCAACTATCGCGCGGTTAAGATGGAAGCATTTTTTCTTGCACTTCTGAACAAACGCTGAGCTCTCAGGGATCGAAATTAGCCGCATTCGAAATTTCGCAAACGGCTCGCGGCGTTAACTTAACCCAACCAAATCTGTATTTCTTTGAGCTATGAAATAGTTGGTCACATTAAGTATGTATGACCATTAAAATCTCATCATCATAGATATTATGCTATCAGCCATATCATTATGCGCAATGAAGTTGCAAATAATTATCAGCAACAGCACTAGCAACTGTAGTAACTCTAGTAAATGGTTGCATTGTTGTGCATTATATTGATTTTGTTTATAATGTTGTTGCGGTTATTCAATCGCTCGTCTCTCTGGCACTGAATTGCTTTCTTATCCTTGCTGTTGTTTTTGCAATTGCATATTTAATTCGAATTAACATTGTGGCAGTTGTCATTAGCGTACACGCTATACGTAGCCAGTTAGTTGACAGTGCATTGAAACTATGGTTGCGTGTGTGCGTTTGTGTGAGTGGTGTTGAAGCTTATGTAGAGAAAACTTATTGCTTTGCCTATTTTGGCTTATTGTCATTAAGTTATTAATTAATGACATTTGAATGAGGTTAGCGGGGTTAAGCGGCAGTAAATAAATACGTTAGACATATGTGGCCTTGAGAGACAGAGTAGCCTAACTGACATTAAAAAAAAAATTAAGCACACCTTAAAACGCATTACTAGAATCCATACGATAATAGCTAGAGATTTTCAGTACAAAAATCCGTAGTTAACTGCCGATTCTGAGTTAACTACGCACTGTGAAATTGGTCCTTACTGATATCGTTAACAAAGAATTTGTCGTCGAATTTATTAGTAAGCATATTTGTAGATAACAAATGTATTGATGTGAACAAATTCATCGATAACAAAAAAGTTATGGGCAAAAACAAATTTGTCGATAATAAATAATATCGATAACAAAAAAATCGATAGCAAAAAACTAATCAATTTGCAACAATATAATGCCGCTACTAATTTTTGTCATATTAAAACGTTTAAACAAAAATTATCGATATTGATGTCGGTTTTCCGATATACTTGAGCGAAATAATTAGTGACACGCAAAGAAGTTATAAATGTATACACGTACGTATTATTATCAGTTGCAAAAATTTTATGAATTGCATTATCTCTTGCGAGTCAAGTGATAGAAATGAAAGGTTATACAAGAAGATACGAATTTTCAACGATAACAGCACCATTTCAGGTATGCTTGGGATCAAAGTTTCCATCCTAATATAAATATCAATCTGCCTGTAGTACTTTAGCAAGCACATTTACTTACTTGCGGCTTGCTCTAATTGCAAATCGAAGTTATTTGCATTTTCTCACTCACTAAAATGCATGAAAATTCAAAGCATAGACACATACATACAATATACATATGTACATATTTATGTATGATAACGCAAGTGCACATTTGTGTACTTTAGAAGATTTGAATTTACATAAAATTCACATTAAGGTTATATAATTAGAGGCACCTTTTCACTTTCGCTGCTACATTTGCCCACAAACGTTGCCTGATGAATGTAGTTAGATACTTATGCATACGTATGTATATATTAACGCAAATAAACATTCCTGCCAACCCACACATGCACTCATAGGTACATATAAACACATCTCCTGCTAAACAAATATTTCTACCACAAATAAGCAAACCACAAGTACAAGTAGTGCAAAAGCATAAGTAGCAGCCAGCATATTTGCGATTGCTTTTACTTCTGCATGACAGGGCGTATGAGTAACATTTAATTAAAGTTTATTTGCAATAGTAAAACAAACAAACGAATACACACACATGTATATACATACATACATACTTACGCTCAAATAAACAGGAGGCCAGACAAGCAAGGCAACGGCGCGCAAAAAAAGGTGAAAGGGTTTCAGCGTAAGGGCGAGAGTTCAAGGACTGGGAATTTGGAGTACTGTATACATTTAAGATGCTTTGCCGAATGAATGCTGGCTGACTGGATGGTAGCTGAGCGCTGTTGCACACTTGAGAATGCAATTAAGTTGCTCCAACCACTTGCTTTGATATGAACTTCTTAGCTCTACTTTGTTCCATTTACTTTGGAAAATAGTTCAGGTTTCTATGTTTTTCAATTTGTATAAACTTTTTCGTTTCAACATAAAAATGCTAGGTTATTTAGTACATTTGTCATACATATGTCATTAAAACAGAGCTGTTAAATTTCCATTACGATTAGTAATCATTAATTTGTTTGCATTTTTTAATTTCAATGATTATTTTAATTTGCCTACATAACCCAGCCATTAATAATTAATTATTAATTGTAATTATCAAAAATAATCATGATTAATTGCCTTTAAAAAAATAATCAAATAATTAGAAAAAATCAAATAATCAAAATTAATCAAATTGTTTTTTAATTATTTGATTATTTCTAATTATGTGATTATTTTTATTTATTTTTATTTATTTTTCCAAATAGATGTAGCTGAGTTTGGCAAGCAAATTTTTATAAGTTAGTATTAAATAACTTAAACCCAATTAACTGTACGAGTAAATACTTGTACTGCAGTTTACAAGTGAGAAATGATTTATCATAATCACTTTCAGTGTCAACTGTCTTTGCTATTCATTAATACTTCTAGAGAGAATTTTGTAGAGGACACATTGAAGCATCTTCCATATAGACATAGGTATGTATGTATATTAAAATTTTATATTTGTTTCTTTCTTTTGACCTAAAACCAGCATATAATGAACTTAAAACTATATACAAATTGTCTTTTTCGGGCCCTGCTACCATCGAAAAGGATTCTTTGATGCAATAAAACCAAACATATCTGTTTAAAACTTTTTAAAAAGTTCACCTCATACTGTTTTCAGGTAAAACAAGTAAGAAAGTCTAAGTTCGGGCGGAGCCGAACATTAAATACCCGACGCAAGTATTAAATATATGTTTTTCACCTTTCCGAAAGCTACCGCTACATGGTAAACTGGGGTGTATCAATTTTGAGTGAATTATCGTCCTTAAATTTCGAAATGTTGCAGTTTCAAACATTTCTTAAATTTACCGTTATATGAAAAGCGGTCGTAATTTCAGTCCGATTTCAATAATTTTCAACATTTTGCTTTCTGTGGCAAGCACAATAACAATGCTTGGTACAAGTTTGGTACAAATTGGTGGAACGGTTACCTAGATACATATATGTATTTCCTGGTAAAGAATTGTTGGAAGCATCAATTTTGAATAAATTAGCTTCAATATTTACTGATTTATCGAAGATTTTGTATTTCTCTAAATTAGCGTTATATGGGATGTGGGCGTGGTTATTATCCGATTTTAAAAATTTTCGGCCGTTTGGTACGTTGTACCAAGGCCAATAACTGTGCCAAGTTTGGAAGAAATTGATGCAGCGGTTACCAAGATATACACATGTAACCATAAGTGGGCGTGGCTACGCCCATTTTCCAAAAATTTATCATATTCTTATTTTTCGTCTGAAAATTATTGCAAATATCAATTTTGAGTGAATAATCTTCAGTAGTTACTAAAATATCGCAGTTTTCGTATTTCTGGAAATTACCGTTATATGGGGAGTGGGCGTGGTTACAGTCCGATTTCGCCCATTTTCAACATAAACCTACCCTGGATTAATGGAAACCTACATACCAAATTTCGCCGAGATATCTCAATTTTTTCTCGGGTTATCGTGTACACGGTCGGAGGGGACAGACGGTCAGACGGTCAGACGGACGGACAGACAGACATGGCTTAATCGACTTCCCTATTCATTCTGAGCATTTATGTATACTTTTGTCTTTATCTATCTCGATTAGTTTTGACTGTTACAAACAACCGTCATGTGAACAAAATTAATATACCCTTGTGCACAAGTGCGCTCGGGTATAAAAATGAAAACAATCCTAATTTGAGGGAGATTTGAAAGGTGAAGGCAACTTTTTTTATCCAACGAAATTATTTTTTCTCGATTTCTTTGCGTGATTTCGCGAAAATAGTATTTACACCTAAGTCATTTTATAGTATAACCTTTGTTTTCTGCAAGTGGAAAGAAGGAAATAAAAATTTACCAAAATTCCATCACATTTAATGACTGGACCCATATGTTTTGAATTTTGGACATTATAGTGATCCAATCTTCCCCATATTTTATATTTAGGTTTTTCTAATA
>NW_016177040.1:0-8794 GCF_001687245.7 Rhagoletis zephyria | reverse complement strand
TTTATTATACTTACTTTGCAAAATACTTATGCACAAAAAATGTAATTTACAAATTGAAATTAAAAATTATTGATTTTATGAAACACAAAAATATATATACTTATATTCGAAGTCCTTAGGATTGGTAAATTATGTCTTTTTCTTGACAATTTTCGGTTTTCTTGCAAATTATGAGATGTATACGTAAAAAGAGAAAACTGGATAAATTTGGATACATTATTGGCTTGGTCAGTGATACATTTTCGTGAGACGGCGCAGCAACACTGATGACCACTTAAAGCCTCCAATGCCATTTACAGTTTTATAATCGATGTCTACCAATTGGCTGGTTTTCATTAGGTCAAAATCACTGACATCAAAAACTGCCTTCATCTGGCAGCTGTTCATTTGGTGTCAAATGCCTTTTCATTACATTNAAGATGATTGACATTGCATTTTCATTAGTGATGTTCAATGTGATGTCAACTTTTTACAAAAAGTGTAGAATACCGACCTTTTAGCTATAGATAAACCAAAAATGTAATTAGATAGAACTCTTCATACTGATTTCAACCTTGTCAAAATTATTTAGCACAAGTAAAACATTAAGAAGATATAGGACGTTAATTACCTAATTTTTCTGATTTTTTATATTTTTAGGTCAAAAGTACAAAACTACCAAAAAAAAATGATTTTTTATTAAATTACCTTATTTAGAGAAAGTTGCAATAATTAATGCTACAGAAATTTATATTATTTAGGAAGTACAAATTATTACATTATATAGAAAGGTTTGTCATAGTGCAAAATTTAACGAAAGTAGTGGTAAAAATCGAAATTTTATATATATATATCTTTTTAAACAGCGTTTACCAAAATTTGTTTTAAAGTTGGTAATAGTAAATACGTTGTAAAAAGGTATTAAAACTATCTTTGAATTGGCCTCAATACTTTTCTCAAGTAGTTTCCGAGATATTAGACATATAAAAAATAGGAAAGTTGAAGTTGAACCTGTTGTATTTTCTTTGTTGTACCCCAAATAACTTGGGTATAGTTGCAATCAGAGTGAAAAAGTTCTATGGATCTGCATTTTTGTTTTTTTTTTGTATCTAAACGGTCCGTATTGTAGCTAGAATCAGCTGTTCGCATGGCAAACGAAATCAAAATTACCAACATGTTGGCAAATACATTCTGGTTGTCAAATGCTGCCACATCAACGGCGAGGGCCGTTTTCATTTGGATGTCATTTTATATGAGTGCGTGGTGATATATGAAAACAAACGCAAATGACACCAGATGACAACCCATTTTCATTATTTTGACAACGTTTGACGTCAAATATGACCTAATGAAAACCAGGCTTAAGGGTATATTCGGAATCAGCGACCCGAAATTGTTACTATTAAACTACTTAATGGCTATTCTGCCTACATATTTACGTACATACATAAGTATATTTTGGATTCTGACAAGTGCAATGAAATGGTGTTTGTAAAATTTTGGTTACGTGTATTAGCGTAGCATTTTCTTCAAATATATATATTATTTACCTACGCTCGAATTAAAAGTTTATGGAATTTCTGATACTATTTTCCTTACTTCTATTAATTACTTGTCATTCTTAAGTCAACTAAGAACAAGTCGATTTTATTTGAGTTAATAAAAAGAGAAATACCGTTATGCGCGTGAGATTTTTTTTATATCTGAACAAAATCATGTAAATTTTCCGGTGATTTTGACCATAAGTGCTGGCATATGACCACAGTATTTGGAATCTCATAAAAATCATACTCTAATACATAAACATATGCATACATATGTATGAAAGAATCTTTATTAAACATGTTTTTCTATCTTTAGAAAAGGTCATACGATTATACTATAGGTATTTATATACACACATATGTACATCTTATACATATATGTACATAAAAATATATTTGGTATGCTATATTAAAGGAAAAAATCACAGAACCCCAATATCTGCCATAAAAAAAACGTCTATAGATGTGGAGGCGCAATTATCGAAAATTTGCAACTCATAATAAATATATTGCACTCACAAATATTCAAACATTCAATTTTAAAACCAAATTTTTTTATTATTTTTTATGGCGATTCTGCGGCACTCTTCAACACGCTGTTCATTGTGGCGACACAATTTCACCAACGGGAGCACACATTTTCAGTCTATTTTTAAAAACAGATATTTTATGAATATTTTTGAGTATAAGTAAATATTTCAATACTTTAGTTAAGTGGCGGTATAGCATATAGCTGGCTTAAATGTTGCAATCATATACACATGGTACATACGTACATAAGCATGTATATAAATATGTACATATATATGTAGCTTCACACAATTTTAGCAACAACTCACAAATGTTTCGTCAGCTATGTAGAAATCTGCAGCAATTTCATAGTCTATAAAATTTGCATGCAACACAAAATTTCAATGATTACGAAAGAGACGCATTGGTCTCTCTGCTTAGATTACAAATTTTTTCAACTCACTTTTTATTTCAAAATGAAAGATGTTTTTCACGAATATCCGTTATTTACGAATAGATTTTTAGAAAAAATCATTCGTCAATTTGAAAACTCAGTAAAATTAATTTTTATATGTTTAGGCCCTACACAATCGGTCGTCCGGTTATGCTTTCACACCAAGCGCCGCAACGCGTTGTTGTTGTGCGAAAATGAAAAATGCACACGCACGCACACATTCACACAATTAAAACAGCGAAAAATCTACGCGGCAAAGACATTCGTACGGACCGAGCTACCAAACCGAAATGTGCCGAATTTTCGAACTTTTCAATCTAAAAATTGCTCGAATCATCGTGGCATTAGTTCTTGTGTGCTTTTCGCTCATTTCGCACAAGTACAGTTCGTCACATATAAATGATTATGCTTTCTTTATGGTGCAAATAATGAAAATTAACGAGATATTGAAGTACCATTTCACACTGGTCCCAAACATCGGAAAGTTGAAACTTGGTACATGTGTACATTAGGGCACAGCATAGGCGGATACTACGAAGATTCTCAGCAAATTTGTCCAAGAAACTATGAGTCTAAAATCAATTTGGAATTTGCCTCTAAGCTTATAAAATTTGCGAAAATAGGTTTCGAAGAAAGAGTGAAAATTTCACTGTTGGGCCTTTGGAGGAAGTTGATACCTACGTGCTAAATTTCAAGCATATCGAGCCATAACAAAGCTTTTTTGAATCGATCGGTCCCTGGTGCATTTATCGGAAAAAAGGATCCTATATGTTAATCTAGGCAAAAAGTTACCTTACGTGCCAAATTTCAGGCAAATCGGACTATAAATACGATTTTTTAGAATAGATCCGTCCCTCTGTTTGCGAGGTTATCTGCTACAAAAAAGGGACTTTTCTTCATATAACTAGTGAAAGCGCAACGCGTCAAAACGCCAACATTAAATTAAATTTTTTAAACCGCTAAAACCCTATTCAAAAACCTCTAAAATATTCCTAATGATTAATGTAAACCATTTCTCAGTGATGAGTGGTCTCGCATGGTGTCGGTTTCCATTTCACCAAATTTCAAATCTCCCTATAACTTCAAAAAATAAAACCTGTGCACATCTATATAGAATCCCAGTTCTTTAATTTGAATTCTCATTTTGGAAATTGGAAATAACGGTGCAACAAAACAATAGATGGCAACTCTAATTAAAAATATTATCAGCCTATAATAGTTTTCTTAAAACTCTTTCGTTTGGCACTAATATTTCGATATCTCATTTATGTATCTTCCGTATAAGTAAAACAAATGGTGGCAACCCCTTTAAAAGTATTTTCAAACTAAAATCTTTCGCCTGGTATTTTTATATATATTTCAATTAACTGATGAATTAAGTTGAATTTAATTTTTTAAGCACATGGCAGCTCTCCTAAATACAGTTTAGAGATAAATTATTTTCAAACCCATTTCGATTAATACCCATCTTTTGACAATCCATTTAACTTATTAAATAATTTGAGCTTAATTTTTTTTACAAAAAAAAAACCAAATGTCCAGCTTAAAGATTTCTTAACACTCGTTTTTTTGATAGCCATATTTTAAAATTTCATGTAACTTATGTATAATTAAACGAAATACCACTTTCCATTGATAACCATCGGTTAGTAATTCATTTAACTTTAAACTGGGGCAACCCTCAAACACATCAAAACTGTTCTAAATTGTCAAACTAAGCATTTCTACTACTACCTTCTTAAACCTCTTTTGTATGACACCCATATAGCGATACCTTATTCACTTACTAAATTCCTTTAATTAAAATTGTATTGAATTTTTTTAACATATGGCAACCCTTTTATACGTAGTTAAGTTATAAAGCCTTTTCAAACTCACTTCGATTGATACCCATAATTAATAATTGATTTAACTTTTTAATTAATTTGAGCTTAATTTCTTAACAGGTGGCAACTTTTTTCGAAAAAGTAAAACGTTCTTGAACATCCACACCTTAAGCCCTTTAATTTGGTACCTCACTTTTGAAAATCGAACGGACGGTGCGGTTCTGAGGGCATTGATTAGTAAATAATTTGAGTTTAATTATTTAACAGGCGGCAACTCTTTTCGAAAAAATAAACCCAGTTTGCATATCTACAGGCCAAGCGCTTTAATTTGACACCGCATTTTTGAAAATGAACGAACAGTGCAGATCTTTTATGCTGCACAAAAAATGGCTTCGCGTATTATATATGTATATAGATTAGTATAGATAGTTTGTTGCGTACGGGTCGCCGGATGCTCGCCTCTGTGCAGCTAACGCGAACACCCCCACTTCAGTCATTCCCCTCTACCCCCCCCTTACCGTCCGTCCGTCTGGCAACCGAAATGATTAACGACACATTCCTGTAAGGCAATCAATTCATATTGTGTTATTTAAAACTAACTTACATGGTAACACTAATGCTTACGACTAATATGACCCGTTCAGACTGCCGCGTTCTTCAATCGCTCGTATGCTTTTCGGAACACTAAAAATTTAATTCAATCAAATGGATGTCTAAGCTTATAAAATTTTGTCGCCTAATCTCGCTCTCTTCGCAAATTCTGCCTGTCTCGCAAGAATTACAAATTGATGAGATTCACCAAATGCTAAGGTGAACTGGTTCGGGGACTGTAGGGTTTCTGAACACGAAGTCACCCGCTATAATCCTTAACCTACCACCTACAAACGTCTTGCGCGGCAATACTCGAGCTGCGGAAATATGTTCGCCCCACTATAGCTCCCTACCTGTTCCTCTCACCAGCGCTACGCTTCTGATATAACAGCACACCTGTGCACAGTGGTTCGGATCGCAAATCTAGCTGGACGAAACTATTTAAATAAATACTCGTTGATGGATCTTTACACCACTTCTTACCTAGGGGATTTTTGGGTCGCTGATTACGAATCTGAAGTCACTTATCAAAAATTCAAAATGACGGATCCAATATGGCGGACGAAAATTAAAAAAAAATCGGTAGATTTCTATGAAACTGGTTATCTGGGGGTTTACTGGGTCGCTGATTACATATCTAAAGTAATTTACTTAATTTGCTTTATTTACTTCGGAACGAGCATTTTCAACAGATATTTCTTTCAATTTACTAATCACATAATCACGGACACCTTGTTGTCTTTTAGAAGTTTCAGCAACACTTCTCCAAATGTGAAACAACTCACTTCTTAAGATTTTCTTTACCATGACTAAAATTTAAGATCACAGCAAGAAATACAAATAAATTTCAGACAAAAATGTATAACAGCGCTTAAAGATTTGCATGCCTTTTTTTAATTTCAGAAAGCAGAAAATTCGGGAGTTACTATTTTTTTTTGACTCTTACATAACCAAAGTTTTTATAACTCCAAGTATTTTTCTGTTTTAACACACAACCCCGCCCCCTCTTCCCCGTGGATCCGCCACTGATCTTATATTTATATTCAGATACATTCCTGTTAATAATTACCTTTGAATTTTGAGGTTTGACATACTGTCACAAAATGTAAATATCTAAGCCAATTGGTTATACTTGGCTATCGAACTTAATCTCTGCATTTGCGAAGGTGTAAAGAATAATATGCAAAGTGGTTTTATAACGGCCTTCGGCGGCCTTTACTTTTTCTACTCTTTAATTTATTTTTTTAATTAATCAAAACGACGATTTTTCAGAATAAATTTGCTTATACCAATGTGGACATAAATTGCGTTATGACCTCTGAATCTATAGCGGAATAAGCGTAATTTTTTGTTTATAAAGTCAATGTGCATTATGCAAATATCTGTGAGTGCAATCAGCAATCTTTTAAGTTAAATTTCAGCTTTTAAAATAGAGTTCTCATATAGGCGGCGCTGACTTACCTTTTTTGTTTTATTTTCACATGTTATTGCTTTAATAAATGCAATTTCTATTTGAATGTATTGTCAGGAATGTATTCCAAGTACCATTAAGTATTTTAAAAACAAAAAAATTTTGACTTTCGTCCAGCTAGATCTGCTCCGAACCACTGTGCCGTGCGAGACTATGCGACTTACAAAGTATTAATTCTACATATCAAAATTTTAAATTAATGTTGAAATACAATGCTCAACATAAAATGTACAAAACATCATTAAAGATTCTTTGACAATAAGTTGAATTATCGCTTACTGTCCGGCGGACAACGAATGAATTGATGGATATCATAAAAATCGAAAAATAATGAGTAGTCTAACTGTCTAAGACTAGAAGTGGCGAGACATCTGCTTAAAATTCGTTGCGTTGCTGCAGTCTCAATAACCACATTCGGGTGGGAACTTGTAACCACCCTTTTATAAATCCTGGAAACGAGGGTATAACGCTCATGCCCCCACGCTCCCGACCTGTTGTATAGGATGCGGAGGTGGGATGGCCAGTGTACGGCCACTAAAAACTCTCATTAAAATTTGGCACGCCTGCAGGAAAAAGGAAGGAAGTTGATAGAAATATTTTTCTCCTAAGCGAATTCTCCTCACAAAGCTAAACGTCAAACTCCATCTGATTGGGGTGCGTTCGGAAAGGCAGTTCAGGTTCGCGTTCGCCAACACCAACCGGTTTAAAATTAGTGTTTAATTCCATAATTGAATAAAATAAAGATTTATAATCTTTATAATCTATAATCTCGTTCGTTCATTAGAAGGGAGACATACGATTAAAATGCTGGTAAAAAACAACCTTCCATACAGTGCGTGGGAAAAAATTTTTAAGGAGACTCAGCTACATAATTTTTTATATTTTTACTTTTTAGGGTAACTTCAAATATTCATAACTTCTCGACCTTTTGAGACTCCAGCTCGGAAAAATAATCATATCAAAGGTAACTGTTTCCTCTTTTCGGGAAATATATTTTGTTAAAAAAAATTCTTGGGAATATAAAACGTAGGTTAAATAAAAAAAAAAGGTTTTTAAAAAAAAGTTGTGTATGAAAATTTTAAATCTCTTAGGATAGATGTGAAGTCAAATTCATTGCCTTTCCGAAGATATCAAATTTTTGTAAATTGAATAACGATTACCAAACTTATGAAAAATTATGTTGAATCATGTTGATGACTTTTTAACTTAGTTTTATTGCAGATTTCACTTTTTTGACTTTGGTAGCTTAACGTCACAACTAATAATTTCTATTGAAATCGGCACAAGTTATATAATTTTTGTAAGAGGCACATCAACACCTTTCGTTTGCGTTGATTGGATGTTTCTTTGAAAAAAACTCGGTATTGTGTTTGTGTTCAGTGAACCAAAATTAGCTTGGAAAACATTTTTGTCTCACGCGATGACCACAAAATTTGTAGAACAGTGTTACAGATATTTTAATGCTGATGCGTTCTCCATTTTCTCATCTATTGTCCATGACTGCACAAAATTTAGAACGCATTGACTGGTTGAAGCTTTAAAGTTTGCCTCACCCTCAGTAGTTATCGATCACTGCTTATATTTAGATCAGTAAATGGCTCCCGCCGGTAATTTTAAAATATCGAATAAAACGCAGGACACTTGGAAAAAATCAGTACATTTGCAGGTGTTATTGTTTGTAGAGACTACACAGGACAGACCTTTGAATAACAGTAAGGCACTACAAAACACAGTGCGAATGGTCACCGTACTGCCGTAGGACTGCCATAAGTCTGAAGTTTCCTACATATAAATGAAAATTGTCGAACAAACTTTGTATGAAACACCTTCAACCAAAAAAATTCTTGAAAGTCAATTTTTTATCTAGTCTAATGAAACTTGAACTTCATTAGACTATAAATAAATGAACTACAAAACTGCATACCAAAATTTTTTCTAAAAATTTAAAATTTTGGTGAAAATCACCTAGACGTTTATAAAGAAACTAGCAGAGCACCCGACGTCATTCGGGGTAAACAAATCAAAATATTAAACAGTAATACAATTATTCAGCTCAGCATAACTTAGAGGAGGAAAACTATTTTCTTTCTATTTAAATTAAGGCATCCTTATGAGCCATACTTTCAGCTTTATCGTACTTCAGCTAATATATATTGATCATCACTTTCTGTACTAAAAATCTTGTTCCATTATTAATATTAGCTCAATTAAGGAAACGACAGAATCCCAATTTTCTCCCTATTATAGGCCCAGGTGTCATGGAAATACTCTATCNCAATTAAGGAAACGACAGAATCCCAATTTTCTCCCTATTATAGGCCCAGGTGTCATGGAAATACTCTATCAAAATTTCGTTCGATTCTGTGAGTCCACAAATATATAACGGGTGATTTTTTTGAGGTTAGGATTTTCATGCATT
>NW_016177039.1:0-8794 GCF_001687245.7 Rhagoletis zephyria | reverse complement strand
AATTAATATACCCTTGTGCACAAGTGCGCTCGGGTATAAAAAAATATATGTAACAAACGAAATTTACCAGTTAAGCCGAGCTTGAAATACGTGTGAAAGAAATTCTCATTTCATAGACACGTTACTTAAAGCCTCCGGTTGGCAAAAAAAAAACTTCACGACGCGCGTGTCTTCTACTTTCAGCGCGCTGTTGCTGAAAGTTCACAAGTCACGTGATTGCGCTGTGCGCTAAATTAAAATTCTGTTCAAGTAATTGAGTTTCCAAGTCATCACACAGTGGGAGTTGTGGCCAAAAATCCCAAAGAAATTAAAATGTTAGTAAATCTGTTTGTTGTAATCCTACTCGACAAATCGTACGTAGGATAAGAAAAGAACCAAGTAAAAGTTTTGAAATCGTTGCACGTATAGCGATTCAGTGATCTCAAACTTAAGTAAAATTTATTCCAAACTAGTTTATTCATTAACCAATATTCCTATGTGATATATCGGTATATCTAATTAAATCTTCCCTCTTAAATAACACAAGGCAACAAAAATGGGGAAAAATTTTGTTGCCGCAAATTTTAAAGCTGTTTTGATAGATTTTTTGTGCTGATTACGAATCCATCAGTAAAAAGTTTCCATGAGGTCTAGATTTTGAGAAAGCGAGGTCGAAATGTCGGAAAATCTTGTTGTTTTCCAATATTTTAGAGGTTCTAGCAAAGAAACGAAAGACAATATTAGGCTTAAATTAAAGCAAGGAGTCTCGCCTACTAGCCCTGAATATACACCGCAATTAAACAAAAGGTGATAGAGCCTTCCATTTAGGCTGAAATTAATCTTGAACCTTCGACTACAATCTCTTAAAATACCAACTCTGAACATAAACCCTAAGGGCACATATAGTAATTTACTTAACAGGAAAATCTGGTTTTGTCAAAATTTACATAATTTCTTTCAATAGCACAGTATTCCAGTATTCTTATATTGTTCAATAAATGACTATCAGTGACGCAACAGGTCAAGGCGCAGGGATTGTATTTTCAGGGATAGTAGCCGAGAATTATGGATTTAATTTAAGCTCAAGTGGAAGGTTCTATCACCTTTGTTTTTTTTTGCTAGACCCTATAAATTAATGCAAAAAACGCGTTTGTTTGATACTTTGACCTCGTTTTTATCAAAAACTGGAGCTGATGACAACTATATACTTACGAATTCGTAGTGAGCACACAAAAGTCTACCAAAACCAGCTATAACAATTTCCGCAAGAAAATCACTGTTACCTTGGGTAATTTATCGTTTTATTTTATAAAATTTTTCAAATATATGTTGCAGTATGATAAAAAATATGTTTTTTTTTTTATGGAATCAAAAATGTATCAGACAAAAAATATGTACACTGCTGTGCAACTTATTTAAAGGCTGTTTAGGGCTGACCTACGTTCCAACATCTTGGAGGACTGAAAGGGTGGGTTTCTTGCCGAAAGTTAACAGAAGTGGCCACGTATACCCCAAGTACTATAGGCCCATTAGCCTAACATCATTTCTTGAAAAGACCCTGGAGAGGTCAAAAGATGTATCACACCAAACAAAACGTAGCGGAACACTTGCTATCAAAGGCACAACACGCATACACGAAGCGAAGATCGACAGATGCTGCCCTACACAATGTTATTAGAGGCGGACCTGGAGAACGGAGAATTCGCGTTAGGGGTCTTCCTGGACATAACTGGGCCTTTCATCAATGTCTCTAAGGAAGCCATTTTAGATGGATTGACGGTAATCGGAGTTTATCCCGTAATTTCGAAACTTCATTAGCAGTATGCTGAGCTGAAGAAGTATTTCGGTGGGGTAGGCATGATGCCACAAAACCAGTTTGCAAGGGTGTTATCGCACACTTACGCGGAGGTCAACAGGATACTTAAGATAATGGAGGGAGGACTTACGAGCATTGAGTTGATATTTCTGTCATAGTAAGCGGTAAGTGTCTGTCCACACTCAGCTCTCTTATGAGGCAATCGTGGGCTAAGTGTTAACTCATAAAATACTGATCCGGTACTTTTCAGCAGTAAATAAAAGGTTCCAAACTGGTATAAGCCTGAGCTGGATGGGGTGACCCTCCACCTGAATCATCTAACCAAGTATCTCGGAATAATATTACATAGCAAGCTGTCGTGGCGCCTCAATGTAAAGGAGAGGGCGCAGAAGGCCTCAGTGGCATTCTATGCATGCAAAAGGATGCTGGGCTGCTGGGCTGGGGCTTATCGCCTTCTATTTCTCACTGCATCTTGACGGCGATAGTCAGGCCGATAATATTCCATGGGGTGCTGGTTTGGTGGACAGCAATGTAGAAGGAAATATTTGTCAAGAGAACAGAAAGTGTATATAGGCCAGCAATGATCGGCATGATAGGGGTACTCAGGACAACACCAACGGCAGCACCTTACACCTCTTGAAGGCGGACGTCTCTACCAAGAATATAGCGTCAAGAACTGCCGTCAGGTTTTATGCTACGGACAGTTTGTGTGCAGGTCCTACGGGCACAGTAGTATAGCGTCCAATTTACTCAGACGGATTGACTACATGATCCCGGATCTGCATTTTGGGACGAACTTTGAACCCACTATAGAGGTCGAGGACTGGGGGGAGGACATGAGGAGTGCTGGCTCGGAGATTGTCTACGCAGACGGGTCGAAGATGTAGTAAGGCGTAGGGGCAGCAGTCGTCTGCGTGGAGCTCGGTCTCAACAAATCATATAAGCTGCCGAACTACTGCAGCATTTTCTAGTCGTTTTCTAGTTTTGCTACTCAGCAGCACCCTAGTAAACAAACCGCTTAATATCTACATCGACAGTCAGGCTGCGCTACTATCGTACAGCACTTCATCGAGATGTATGACGCAGTGAAAATCAGCTCTGAATTCGCTACACACCAGTAGTGACGCACATCTTTACTAGGTTCCAGGGCACACCGGCGTCGCGGGCAACTAATAAGCCGACAGGCTGACTAAAGAGGGCGCTTTGCTGGAAACCATGCTGACAAAGAAAATACCGAAAGTACTGTCCCAGATCTGGAAGGCGCAGAAGGCCTGGAATAAAACGCAAGCCTGCAAGGTATCCAGAGTTATTTCAAGAGCATATGACATGAAGATCACGAAGTTTCTCCTTTCCCTCAAGAGGGAGGCCGCTAGACTATAAACTAGATCTGACTAACGATAAGATCTGTAGAAGATGCAGAACGCAGGAGAAAACAGTGGATCATATCCCCTGCGAGTGTCCTGCCTTTGGCAGACTGCGGGTGAGTCTACTGGGAGCAGATTTTCTAACTAATCTGGAAGCCGTCGCCAAGTTAGGGTATAAAAAGTGGTTCCAGTTGGCCAATAGGACTGCGATGTTCTTCAACATTGCTCCTGGTATATACTGATTAGCAGTCTAAAGTGGTCGTAGTGTATCTAGTAACGCTATGGACCTTATTGGTCCACGCAGTGGCTGGCCAGCAAACCACCGTCAACGAACTGATTGGAACTTATCAGTGTGGCTTTAGACCTGGAAAGTACCCCATATAACAGGGACTTACAATATGCCAAATCTTGGAAAAGATCCAAGAGAAAAGAATCGACACGCATAATCCATTTGTCGATTTCAAAATCAATTGTCTACACGCCGCGATGTCTAAATTTGGTATCCCGCGAAACCGATATAGCTGTGTAAAATAAAGTTGTTCCATAACACCAGCTCCGTCAGATGATATTTATTTTTAATTATTTATTGAAATTTATCTGTTTACAATTCATCTTAAAACTTAGACGTAACCCGCGAATTTGTAGTGCTTGTCAGTAGGTGAATAAATAAGACAATAATATATGTAAGTAAACACATCGTTCAGAAGAACCTGATACTCGTAGAAATTATCTGCGTCTTAGAAACGGCTTGATGAATATGCTGTCAAATTAACAGCTGATAAATGTAAGTAAATGAGATTGCAATTAGTAGATATAACTGTGCCGATAGTATTCCAATGTTTTAATGAATTAAACAGTGTATAAATATAAAGCAATCATTTTAATAAACATATACATATTTATAAACGTAGTATTATAATAAATCCTTTCAGTTACTTTATCACAACAGTAATATAAAATTAAATAAATTCGTTTGCAGCTGCCACCAGCAAAAGCGGCGTTACATTTAATATAAATGGCGAAACATTTTCCGATCAGCTGTTTTGGCTAACCACAACACGTTGAGTTAAGGTAGCAGAAAAAAATGCGATGGAAATAAAATTATAGTTTAAAAACCTAAAACCTCCCTATTATACTTGCCATTCGTACTGTCATCAGGTATGTAACTTGAGCATAGAAATCGCTGCATCTTTTAGGCGCATCAATATTACATAGTTACATCCCGAGTTAATAAAAGGAAGGTAATAAAAATGGCGGAAAGTTGCTGTTGAGCTGAGCGTAACTAGCCAACTGTGCGTTTCTAATACAAACGGTCAACGGTTAGACACCAGCTACATATGTCTTACGAACGCGCCCATGTTACTTTTCGCTAATATTGTCAAAATGCAGTTCTGGCTTTGTTCCAGTCTGCTTCGAAGTTCCAGACAAGGTGACTCCCTTTGATATGGTTTCTTTAACCCTGTGTTGGAGAAGATAATAAGATCTACAGAACTCAACTGCTCAGGGAAAATACTTTACAGGAGCGTTCAATTTCTGCCGTGCGCCGACGACATCGACATTCTCTTTCAAACAGGGGATATGCCTGTTCTGCCTCCTCGTTATTACCTAGCCTGGGTCTGTTGGTGAACGAGGACAAAACGAAATATCTCCTGTCATCACACAATTTGTCAGGGAATATGCGTCTTGGCCCCGCGTCACTGTTCACAGTTACAACTTTGAAAAAGTAGATGACTTCGAATATTTGNCATAAAATAGGTTTCGTATAATTCCTGAACCCTCCATTTTTATTTTATTTAAAAACAACCATTATCTTCGTACTTGGTGCACTTATCTATTAACAGCTTTACTTTTTTTAATCCGATTTCCCATAAACAAAATATGTCTTGAAAAGAAGAGTTATAGATGTTCGAAATAGTGTATAACAACATATTGTTAGCCTTAGCTTGTGGGGAGTTTTCTACATCTACATTTCAGTATCGACTTTTCAAAGTAAATTTTTTATTAAAAAAAATTAGGGAAATAAATGATAAATACCTTCTTTTGAATACTAATTCCACGAAACTGAAATAATTGATTACAGTAGAAAAAGAAATCCCTCCATATAATGGGTTAAGCGCCAAAGGCAATTGAACTGATTTTTGCTATTTATTGCCAACTTTTGTATAAAACGCTCCTACGGTGCATTGCCGCTAATATGTCAGCTTCTGAAAAGGCGATAAAGCGAGCGCGTTAGTGGAGAAGAGAGCGCAGGTCATTGTCAGTCAGCAGGTGGTAAAAGATACATTGCGCGTAAAGTAAGCAAAACTGGGAAACCAGTTTTTGGTGAAGTTGGTTGCGCTTTGGAGGTGCGAAGGTACGTGGTAAAATACTTGAAGTGTGTAGAAAGCGTAGTTCGTTAATACTTACAAAGGCTGCAGCAGCAACTCTACTACAAACTCTAGTTTCACTATAAAACATGGGTTGTGTTTCATTTGTTCGCTTTATTGTGAACGCAATACGCTTTGTATGCAAATATTTACCTGCAGTGGGATTCCTTTGATCAGTATTGCTAAAAGTGCAAAAATTGGGGTTTAGGCAATAAGGGGAGCACTTTTTTCAGTTACTTGCATAGTCTTCGCGAAAATGGTCTTCAAGTCAACATAAAGCCGGTTTGTGATTCTACATATGAAACTAACAAAATGGACTTATACAAGTCGATTGAAATCGGACGCTAATATGTATGGACAATTTCTTGTCAACCGGAATATGACTGCAATCAAAAATGGCTTTCCAAAATCTTATTTTTTTTTATTCGGCTGACTTGGAACTGTACAAGATGAGCAGGTCCAGTGGGTCCTGGTTCGGCTGGTTTATAAAATATTCCGGAACGGAAGTCAATTACTGAACTTGTAAAATAGTCCGAGACGATATTAAATGAAACCAAATTTGTTGGCTGCTGGACTCTCTAACTAACTTTATAAAAATATATTTCTTCCGTCAGCCTTTACAAATTTGATTAAAGTATTTGCTTAATTCTAGGAACTTAAATATAGTTGTGAATAATAACATCTGCCTCTTCAGTTGTAGCTTTTGTAGTTGTAATTTCATTTTGAACATAATCTACTAGCATACTTTTGTATATTGTTTAGTTTACTGAACGCTAGCAGTTAGACCACCAAACTGCAAGCATTGCAAATTAGCATAGGAGTATAGTTAGCGCAGAAGCAATGTGATGATTTGAGTGGAATTGCAGTTAGCGCGGGAGTCATATTTTAATTTATATAAACGAGTCATTTCAGTATGCTACTGTGCTGCTTTCATCACTCGCGCGAACTGCTATGCGCTGTGATAGCAGTAATAAAGATTTATATATTAAGAATATGACGCGGATTAGAGATATGCGCGGCTGTGCAGTAAGCCATATCACGACATATGAAGGTTTTATTTAAAAACTTATGTCGAGAGAAAATTTTGGGTGTAAAAAAATTTTTAGGCACCTTCAAAATCCGCTAAATTGCGTTTTAAGCTATAAAGGTCTCGCTCCAGACTATAATTGGCCAGTTAGTAGTTTTCGCCTTCAAAGCCGTTTTAATTTATATCTTCACTAATTTTGGAATTACTATCCTTAGATTTTTGCTTTTATATTTTAAATCTAAAGTTCTCAAAAAACGATGACGACCTTGCTAAAAGGGGTTAGGAGGCCTTATTCAGTTACAGACCTGAGAGAGGCCTTTTTGCTGACTTGAAAATTAAAAAAATCGGATAGGAAATAAGAAAGTTATAGAAAAAACGCGATTTAGCGGTTTTTAGCAGGTGCATACAAAAAAATTCGTACACCCAACATTTTTTTTCGACATACTTATTTAAATAAAACTGGCGCACGCTAAACTCTTTTTTGTGATACGCAGTAGGGTTTTTTGCTAGTTTTGGTTGGTATCGTTATTTCAGAGGACGATCGATAAATTAAATGAACAACAAACGAAAAAATAAGACAATGTAATATTTCTCTCTGTTTCTATGTACATATGTACAAAATTCAGTTTCTTTGATAGTACGTACATATGTATGTATGTAACTATATCTACTTATAGTCGTTCAAGTGAAAGTTTAATTTTCCACATTACTCGAAGCAAACTTGTACTTGCAGAAATGATAAGCTCACATGCATGAATATCATTCATACGCCCTGTGGAACCCCAACGGACGATGCACTCGCCACAAAAGTTACCCTACAAAATGCAACCAAATAAAAATAAGTATGTATTTTTTATAACGAAATGAAAACTGCTTCCAGTTGTAAGTCTTACTATGCATGTCAATGTGCACCACACTTCCCCTGCCGCTGACGCGTGTCAGTGGAAGTCAGACAGCACATCACTATGTACCTACAAAGTTTACAGTATGTATGCATGTATCTAGATCTGCATGGCTTTAACAGCTGCTCAACACCACTACAAAACCCCGCTGGGCTTTGCTTCATCTTCTTCTAAAGCTGCTGCCTGGTGGTTGAGCTGGTTTGCCGCTACTGGGAATTTACATATTCTCTACTTAAACAGCCGTTACATCAGCAACAGTTGCAGTTACAGCTGCTACAAGAAATTGCTTTTGAGAGATTTTTTGAATCATTGAAGCGAAAAGTAGCAGCCATCGGTTTTACGCTTTTACTTTTGTTCTCTGCTTTTTTCTTTTATACCAATTTGTTTTTATTTTCAATTTATGCCCACTTATCCCTTATCATTTTTTACAGCAATGAATCTAGCCTTGGATTGTTTACTTTGTTGCTACAGAAGAAAATATGCCAAAGATTTTATGCTTCTTAACAGTTGTTTAGAATTTTCCATTTTTTTTGCGCTCTATTATTTGTTGAGGATAAATTTTTGAATAAGTTTGCCAAGTTAGCTCGTTTCTGCAGTGTTGAGTTACTATTTTCTGTAAGTAAAAATGTTTGCTTAAGGCGATTAACCCCTAGAAATGGGCGTGGCACTTTTACTATGATACTTTTGTTGTATGTACACTAGAGTTTTTCCATGGGAATTATAAAATTAATTACATTTGAAGACTCAAAAATTAAATTATTTTGATTCCATTGAAAAAAAAATGTATGCAGACCTTTCAATCTTAAAGTCATTTATTATCTGAGGTAATTGAAAAAAAAAAATATTTTCAAAAACTAATTTATTTATGAAAAACTCGATTTTATGTGGATTTTGAAAATATGTCCAGTTAAAGCAGTGTTTAGTATGTATGTTTATAATGGCGATAGTCTTAAAATATAATAAATTTATACATATTTCCAGAAAAAATACAGTGCCGAATTTTTAATTTAGTACCGCCGCGTTCCAGTCTTTAGCTCCTATTACGGCGACCACCATCGTATAGAAAATGTGGCGCGGTGCGGCACCAGCCGCTCGGAAAGGTCCTCCCATTACCGTATTAATTTTTTGGGGATACTATTTTTAGACGCGGCGACGTAGATGCAGCTTAAATTCGTGCTGTTAAAAGCAGCTCTAAAATCGACTGGGTGAGCCCCGATATGTCAATGCGCAAAAGGTTTTTTGATCAGTTTATGTGGCCAAAAATAGTTTCTCGTACTTACAAAAGTAAACTTTTTGTCTCTGGTATTTGATAAACAGATACTAAACCAAACAACGCTATC
>NW_016177038.1:0-8795 GCF_001687245.7 Rhagoletis zephyria | reverse complement strand
GTTCTCAGAGACTTACCATACACTTACATAAGTATAGTAAGCTTCATCATTTTAATCACTTCACCTACAGACGTTTGAAAGCCGCAGTTAACCTTGTTGACACTTCTTGCTATGGTATTCAAGTTTTCCTTATTGAGCATAAAGCTCCACGTCACAGGCAACTTACGCCCGCTTATAACCAACTAGCGTCTGTTCCTAGGTTGTCCTGCTTCACTTATAGCCCTGCTGTTAATAATGCCGATCGGACCCATTTGTATATGGGTCTAGACATCCTGCCTATAGATATATTATTATTTATAAACGTATATATTATATAAGGCTATTACAGATATAATAAGTTATGACTATACCAAGTGCTTTGATTTTTCAAAAAAAAATGGAGCTAATCCTTTTGCAAATTGAATCCCTGTGACGCTGAAAAGGTTTTCTATCTGGTGCGGCCTTTAGAGGTGGTGCCATAGCATAAAATCAAAAAAATTAAGTAATTTTCTACACTAAATATGTATATACATACAATGTCTAAAGATCTTTGCTCTCTAAATGCTCAAAATTTCTGTTAACCCAGCAGAAACTTGTAACTTTTTAGTATATGTTTAACAGCCTGTGCTTATTGTTGTTGCAAGTTGTAGTGACAACTAAATGAAACAGCTCTTCTAGCAACACTGCTCCTTGATATGGTGCGCGACAATTTCGAGCCTAGTTTGGATCCATGTCATGTACAGTTCGGAACTAGTTTAGAACTTTTTCGGGTCTCGTTTGGGATTAGTTCGGGTTCAGTTCAGAAATAGTTCAGACCTTTTTCGCGTTCATTTCTGGTCTAGTTCGGGACCATTTTGGGACACAGATGTTTCACGAGTACACATCCGGTACTCACGCTTTCTTTCAAGATCTGAACTTACATACACTTGTGGTCAGCTGATTAAATCAAGTGACATTTTGCCAAGTTTTGGCTATTTTTCTTTTGTTTATTTAATGTTTATATTTGCATTATATTATACAAATGAAATTATGGAGCATACTTCATATGGAAAAAAATGCACAACACCGTCGACGAAAAAAATTATTAAAAATCATTTTAACCTACTAAAAGTTAATGAACTACAAAACTGCATACCCAAAAGTTTTCTAAAAATTTAAAATTGTTGGGTGCAATTGTTAAAGTTTGTTGAATTTTCATTATTTTTGTACGAAATTTTACGAAGCGGATTTATGTGGCGCTGGTTAGGTAAAGTACTAGAATCTTATAAAAAAGTATAATATAAATATAAATAAAAAAGTAATATAAAAAAGTAAAATATAAAAATTTATTATAAATAAACAAAAAAGTAGCCAAAAGTAGTCAAAATGTCACTTGGCTTAATCCGCTGACCACAAGGGTAAGTATCTCGCGACTCGTGGACATCAGAGAAGCTTTTTTCAAGCTTCAATTTGGTGAAAAAGAAGAACATACATTAGCTAATTTGGTTTTTATGCTTTTTTTGTTTTATCAAACTACACGAAACAATAATACCGGAACTTGAAGAAAAAAAGTGCCTATTCAAGTGATTCGCGGTGTATACGATGCTTAACAGCTGTAATCAAAATTGCAAATAGAAACAAGTTTTATTAAAATATAATAAAAATGTGTCATAAAAATGCCAAAAAGATAGATAATCAGATTTTGATATGACATAAGAAGTGGTAATATAAAAATTTTACGATTCTTATAGGTACATAGTATTTTAGGGATTTGTAAACATTTAAAATTTATTAGTCTATTATTTTCAAAAAGTTTCTGATAATTATGACTTTTGTTTGCAATTAAATTTATGACACGCTTTCTTAATAATTTCAGGTTAATGGCTCGTGGAACTTTCGCGTGTTGGAGTTAATGGTGGATACTTTTTTGGTGATAAGACACTCCCCTAACAATACAAACAGCCACTCAACTACCTTTGGGCATAACTATATATTCATTTACATATATACATACATATGTTTGTAGATATGTAAATAATTAATATTTACATTTGTTTATGATAAGCCATATTAGTTTTTGCTGTGGCAAGAACTACTTGAAATTGATAGCTGTGGAGGTTTATGGTATAGCGGTTAGCAGTGCGCACTACCATTCCGCAGAGCCTGAGTTCAAGCTCAGTTTCCGACCAACATCGAAAAATAAAACATAATAGCGGGTATTTCTGCCATGAAAAGCAGTTGCTCATAAAAATACAATAGCCGTTCGCAGTCGGCGTAAAACAATCGCAGCCACAAATCGGAGGAGGAGCTCGGCCAAACATTAACATATCGTGTAAGCGCTGATCTACTGTTATCGATGTATATTTTTGAATGAATTTGCAGGCTGTAAATAAGTCAATTATGTTTTTTCCATAAATTAATTTCTTCAAAAGTTGTTCAAGGTTAAATCTCAATATATAAAGTATTTATATATTATTGTTTTTTTTTCAATTTTCGGACAAATGTTGCAACTGTTTTTTTTTTCAAAGAAAATTAATTATTAATTGTAAAATTTGGAAAAAAAATACATTTTTTTCTCCCCGAAAATTGAAAAAAAGTTAAAATTTTCATATGTTTGACTTTAACATTGAATAACTTTTGAAGGAGTGAATTTTACTTCCTTCAATTTTCTTCAAAAATATAAATCGACCATTCCGATACGTTGACAAAAAAAAAACAAGTTATAAAATAATAGATAGTACTGAAAAATTTTTTTCCTGTTATATATATGGCAAATAAAAATTCGCCATGAGCGATCTCTAAATCATAATATTAAGACTTCGACTTCGATATACGTCGTTCTTCGCTGTCTCGAAAATATTTCACAAGGAATTTTTAAAAAAGTGTAATTTTTTAAACAAGTCTAATATTTTTACATACATTACATGGGTCGACATTTTTTTTTTTTGTCTACTGCAGGGGCATTTATTCTTTGCAGCATTATTGAAAATTATAATTATTATTATTAATTACTGATTATCATCAAAATGCCTTCATTGTTTAGTGCTTTAGAGTAGGTCAATGTGCATTGGTAACTACATATTTATGTACGTATGTACATATGNGAAGCTTACTATACTTATGTAAGTGTATGGTAAGTCTCTGAGAACGTTTATGGTATAGCGGTTAGCAGTGCGCACTACCATTCCGCAGAGCCTGGGTTCAAGCTCAGTTTCCGACCAACATCGAAAAATAAAACATAATAGCGGGTATTTCTGCCATGAAAACAGTTGCTCATAAAAATACAATAGCCGTTCGCAGTCGGCGTAAAACAATCGCACGCCACAAATCGAAGGAGAAGCTCGGCCAAACATTAACATATCGTGTAAGCGCTGATCTACTGTTATCGATGTATATTTTTGAATGAATTTGCAGGCTGTAAATAAGTCAATTATGATTTTTCCATAAATTAATTTCTTCAAAAGTTGTTCAAGGTTAAATCCCAATATATAAAGTATTTATATATTATTGTTTTTTTTTCAATTTTCGGACAAATGTTGCAACTGTTTTTTTTTCAAAGAAAATTAATTATTAATTATAAAATTTCGAAAAAAAATACATTTTTTTCTCCCCGAAAATTGAAAAAAAGTTAAAATTTTCATATGTTTGACTTTAACATTGAATAACTTTTGAAGAAATGAATTTTACTTCCTTCAATTTTCTTCAAAAATATACATCGCCCATTCCGATACGTTGACAAAAAAAAAAAACAAGTTATAAAATAATAGTACTGAAAAATTTTTTTCCTGTGTTATTTATATGGCAAATAAAAATTCGCCATGAGCGATCTCTAAATCATAATATTAAGACTTCGACTTCGATATACGTCTTTCTTCGCTGTCCCGAAAATATTTCACAAGGAATTTTTAAAAAAGTGTAATTTTTTAAACAAGTCTAATATTTTTACATACATTACATGGGTCGACATTTTTTTTTTGTCTACTGCAGGGGCATTTATTCTTTGCAGCATTATTGAAAATTATAATTATTATTATTAATTACTGATTATCATCAAAATGCCTTCATTGTTTAGTGCTTTAGAGTAGGTCAATGTGCATTGGTAACTACATATTTATGTACGTATGTACATAAGTATATGAGAGCCAGTTGGTATTTACATGCCAAGTGCCAAGCAGTCTCAAGCACTTAATAAATGTTAACTAGCCATATTAGGCAAATTAAATTTTTTTTTGTTTACGAAATTCTCAAATTTCGACTTCGAATATAGTATAGTATGTCTAAGAATTCGCGCATTCATTCTTTGATTAACATTCCTCGAAGAAACCTTACCGATTTCACACAAATTCTTTGTTTATCAATTATACGCTAAATTTAGCAAACTCTAAAATTTTACAACTTTTCATACGTTTATATGGCAGTCTCGCTTTTTATCGCATTTGTCGCACTTTATTTAGCAAGCTTTTGTTTTTCTTTATTTTTATTTTTGTATCTGTCCTACAACTGATTGTGTGTGAACAAAATGCCACTTGTTGCATACTAAATTTATGGCCTCAATATTCACACAAATATACATACATACATACATACAAACATATGTGCATTTTTTTCACGCCACCATTAACACGTATTGGCAAAATATAATGGAAAGGAAATTTTCTACATATTTATGTACATACACTCGAGTGACAAAAGTGGATATTAGGGCGCTTTTGGTAAGACTAGCCGGTTGTAGTGTAACGGAATTGATTGAGAGCGCATAAAAGAACCCAGTGATACGGTACTTTCGTTTCCCGGGTCATTTTGTACATCACTATCTGATAGGATTAGTGTAACACTAGTACACTATAATCGATGCGACTTTCACTCCCAATTACAAGACCATATTGAGCATTAGACCGTACCACCTGGCAAGAAAACAAAAGAAAAAAAGGTTCGCTGTACACGCCTGAGCCTAAAGTATTTTTGCAAGGTAATTACGAAGCACATTTTTGCCTACGATTTCCTAAACCTCAACCCCTACTTTGATGATACTATAATCGATGGTACCACATATAAATTTTGGTCCCGATAGCAAAGTTCAAATTCCTCTATGGAGACTCCAAAAATTAAAATTAATGTTTTTTTTTCATTTAATATCCAAAACCAAAGCTACTATAACTGAAGTAGTATCGATTTTGGATATTCGATAAAAGAAACTAATGTTAATTTTTTGAGTCTACATAGAAGAATCTGAAATTTGCCCCTGTGCGACAAGCCTTAACCGTCACCAATCGGGACCAAAATTTATATGTGATATCTTTGATCTTATTACCGATTGAGGGGGTGAGACTGAAAATTTGCATTTATTTTATTTTTTAAGGACCACCCTAATGCGCGTTCATATTGGTGTCACAGACGTGACCATCGTACGACTCAACGAGATAAAAACAAGGAAACACATTTGTTTTCTTTTACTTTTATTGCTTTCTGAGCAAAAGTTTAATTTACTGGCAATAGGGTAAATAGTATGTTAGAGCGGTAGGAACTGAGATCTTTAGAACAAAAAAAAAAAGTTTCGTAATTGCCTTGCAAAAGATTCAATGGTATACGGCGAACTTTTTTCCGTTACAGTCTAATGTGCATACATATGTATGTATGTATGAAAACCAAACGTGCAATGAGGCAATAATAAAAACTCCAAGTAAACCTACATACATACATACATATAGCCAGTATATGCATCTGTATATTTCAATTAATATCTAAATAACGTATAAATTGAATTCGCAAATAAACAGTAAATATTTAGTTATAGCCACTGCATAAGCCTTGTATGTGCCATATCTAATTATAATTAGCGCCAATTGATGACGTCGACAGATCCCATTTGCGACCGATCAATTTTAATGAGACTAGTCAACCAAATGTTGCAGAGAAATGAATTATGACAACAACAAATGAATTAACAAAGCATTAAATATTAATAGTAGCAACAAAATACCGTTGAAGTGTGAACAAGGAATTTGAATTGAATATTCAAATCAAATTTCTCTACAAAAGTACTAACAACTTTTGTAAACAACTGAAGTTTTTAAATCTTTTATACAAATTTATTTGACAATGCGCACAATATGTACTAACTATGTATGAAAGATCTATGGTCCCCTACGCATGTGTAACGCATACATACGTAAGATGTTGAAAAGTTGAATGAACCGGTGAAAAGATCCTTCATCTCGACACCCATATATGTAGACAATGAAAGCATCCACGAAAAAAGCCACGAAGTCTCGGCCAAACCCCTACAAACAGTGTAGAAAAACGAGACCAGTTACAAAGTTATCATAAAACAACTTGGAGAAATGGTTCCAAAGATGAAGAAGACGCTTCCTGCAAACGATGTCCATGGAAATGCACAAATAGTACCAAGCGCAGTATACGCAGAGGATATAGCAGCCATCATCATTGCGCGAAATACAGAAGAGGCCTAAGGAAGACCAAACCAGTCTATTCCATTATCAGAGCTCAACAATAGTTAGTGGGGTACCTACAAAATGCAAACGAAAGCTTCTGAATTCAACCATACTGTACTATACGGTGGGCTGACACTTTTCTAATAAGATATAGCAGGAACATAATAATCTCGATTAAGGGCACTTGAGCTTTCCCTAACCCTTCAGCATAACGTACGGTATCTGCGCCCGTCGTACTAGTCATTAGCGGCACGAAAAGCCTTTGATAACTGCGACAATAATAAGATGGTGCTTAAAACATGAATCCGCAAAATTTTGTATTAAAATTCTAGACAATCGTTTTAGTAAGTAATCAGCCTACACCCATATGTCAAAGAACTACCAGGTGGGTAGGTAATATCGCTACTCTTCATGAAAGTGTGCAGCAGAAACCGAGGAGGTCAATACCTCGACGTGAACAAGAATTCGGCCTTTCGGGGACTTAAACTTGGCGAATTTCGTCTTGGGATCTATGAACGACCCAGATTTTTAACTGGCCAAGGACAGCCACTCTAGCATCATTCTCCAAAAAACCTTTGGGGAATTTGTATGCTGTTACAACAACAGCAAGTATCTATTGCGAATTTCGGAGCTGTGGAGTCATTAGTCCGTAGCTTTTCGAAAATAATGATAGCCGAATTATTTTGACAACCGATTTATTTGAATTTAACGACGAATTGGATGTGTGATTCCAACAGCAAGGCGCTAAGTGCCACACAGTAGACGCATGTAGAGTGCATGAACGATTTGTGTGTGGTTAAATCTCGCAGATTTCAATATAACCCAGGGCGGCCAATGCTCAAGGTATGCTTGAGGCATTCGGTTCCATGTGTTCGTGAGAATGATGATCGTGCAGAAATATGAACGATGTTAGACACCACATGACTTTTTAATTTTACCAATTTTCTAATTTTACTTTTCATACATTTTTGTCTTTTTAACCGATTTAAAAAAAAGGAGGAGGTTATCAGTTCGTCGAAATATGTTACCGCATAATTTTGGACTTTTTAATAACGGTGGTACCTCTAATTTGGTTTAGATCCGATCATTGTATCATGAAGAAAATAACTGTACATACTCTTAAATTTTTTTATTAATTGAAGTCGGTTTTGTTTTTCGCTTAAAAATTACTTTTTAACCTATTGCCTGACCACCTCTGCATTACAAATTTAAAACTCTTTGCCCGTAAAAATTCTATTCTATATTTTTTGTTGTATTTTGTTTTATTATTTGCTTAACTTAGTTCTTAACAAATGTTTTTATACATATATGTACATACATATATTTTTTTAATTTTCCTTGAATTTTTTTCATTGATATTTTATTTGCTTTTTATTTTGATTCGTTTTCTATTTTATCTTACTTTTTTCGAAAATTTTTATTGAGCTTTAGGCCGTTTTTAATGAAAAACTATTGTGGATAAGCAACAACAATTTGTTTGCTTAAATTATTGTTTTCTTTGTGTCTAACGTTACAGCTTCTTTTCTTCGCCTTTCCTCATATTTAATTTCATTTATTTTTCCATTTTAATTTTTTACTATTTTTTTTACAACTAAATTTGACCGCTTTTCAAGTTAATTAAGATTATCGAGGTTTTTCGTCTTCGTTTTAGTCGCTGTCTTCGTATTTGCATTTACCTTGGTGTTCGTTTTCCTCGCAGTATTCGTCTTCGGAATTTATCCGTATTAGTATTCGTATTCCACTTCGTATTCATCGTCATATTCTTCTTGGTATTCAGCTACGACCTCCGTTGTTTTATTCGCCTTCGAATTAGTATTCGTATTCCTCTTCATATGGTCTTCGTCGTTGTCTTTGTATTCATCTTCGTATTTTTTACAACGTTGTATTTGTATTCGTCTTTTCAATCTTCTTGGTATTTATCCTCGTATTCGAATTCAGCTTGATAGATGTACGTCTTCGTATTTGTCTACGTGTTTGTATTTGTATTCATCTTCATCGTCGTATTCGTATTCGAATTCTGTTACTCTACGTATTCGACCTCGTCTTCATATTCGTATTCGTCTTCATACTCATGTTTTTCGTATTCGAATTCGTATGTGTTCATATACGCTTTGAAATTCGTCTTTGTTTTCCTCCTCGTATTCATATTCGTCGTCCTACTTGTGCTCATATCCGTCTTCGTATTCGTGCTCGTCTTAAACGTCGTATTTGCTCTTCATATTTGTTTTCGCATTCGTATTCGTATTTGTCTTTGTTTTATTTTCATTCATTATACCCGAGCGCACTTGTGCACAAGGGTATATTAATTTTGTTCACATAACGGTTGTTTGTAACAGCCAAAACGAATCGAGATAGATATAGACAAATGTATACATAAATGATCAG
>NW_016177036.1:0-8796 GCF_001687245.7 Rhagoletis zephyria | reverse complement strand
TATGTTGCAAATTTATTTGTTTATAAAATAATAATAACTAGTAATAATCCCAGAAAATCGTGGCGCTCCGTTGTCCAAAAAATCTGCATATTTCTTTATTGTAAAAACAACATGCATTGCTCTTGGTAGTTTACTTTAACTTGGTATTTGGGCAAGATCGTACTCTACTCAATACGCCATGCATTAAGCCATCCTCTTGCTAGGGTCTGACCTAAGACTTATTTATTATTTATTACTGTTAATATAAGCGAAGTTGCACTGAAGGTTATTTCTTTGAATAGCGCCCGAAGGTTGCCGACGCAGAAGAGTGTTAAAGCATCAGGCCGAATGTGCGCAACCGATCCCAGATTCGGAACTATCGAAAAAGGGATTCGCAAAGTAAAATTCGCCAGTCGCCAGCATCTAGCATGCTGAAGAGAAATAACGAGTACTAGTCATGTCATAGTCTACATTCTCTAGAACCGAACCAATTTGGCACTAGTGAATTTCCCTACAGGGTATGTATCAAGTATGTAAATACATTTGTACGTATGCATATATAGTGTATGTATGTAAATACATTAACCTGATTCGAACAAGTTGTTATTAGGTTAAAACTCGCACAACACCTTCGAAAAGTAATAATTTTTCTGGTTACAAAAAAATAAATAAATAAATAAGCAAAATCTTTAAAACGCTGGTATGCAAATTTATAGCCGACTGTTTTTATGACTTACACATTGCATATTACTTGACTGATTTTTAGGTCCCGATTGAACAGTTTGGTTAAATTCTTGGCATATTCCCTAATTACACACAATACACATATTACATATCGTGCTTTTAATTTATGTAGATAGACCCTATTTAAAATTTTTCCGTAGGTACATATTACTTTTAATTGAGTTAGGGCCTTTCTACTTATCCGTTACCCTAATATAGAAAGGTCCATATAAAATGTTTGTTTCTTTACAGAGTAGTTACAAAACTTTATAAAAAAATGTACTATCTACATAAAACAGGGTCGGGCATTTTTGGCTTTCCTATTGCTGCCAGCGTCGCTGTCATATGTGCGATGTGTTGCCAGATTTTTTACTTTTTTTCAAAAAACTGTAAATCTCTGTATTTTCGACCGAAAAACTGTAACCGTCAATAACGAAGTTTTAAAAAATTAAGGTTTTTTAATTTTATTAAACATTAAAGAAAAATAAAAAGTTGTTGGTATATTTTGGTGATTGCAAAAAATGTCGCCTTTTGATTGCCCTTTTCTTTTTGTGTTCGATTCTAAATTAAAGGCAAAGGGTGAGAAAATTTTGTGTTCGTTTCTTAAAATGTCAAATACATTTTGAACCGGGGAATGGCAAAATTTATTGGAAGAAACGAAATCATCATTTGATTTTAATTTGATTTTTGATCTCGAAAATGTCGGGTTTTCAACGAATTTATTGAGCATTGGTTTGTGAGCAGCCACTTGCAACGCGGTTAAAACCTGCAAATTAAAAGCCAGTGCTATGAAATTTAAGTCTGTACAGCAACTGCAACTGTACAGCAACTGCTGGAACGCGTACGCGTACGCTTTAGGTATGCAAGTTTCTTTGAAGTAAATATAGAATATGGCATAAAAAATATGTACAAAATTTTAAAATCTTTCACAAATCTTGAGCTTTTCTGAATCTCAAATATCAAACTGGCAACCCTATTACAACTTCGTTATGCTTTTGGTGCCACGGTTTCATTAAATTCTGGGTAGGATATTATTCGGTTTCTGTCAGAAAGCTGCTCAATTTATTTTCGAAGCAATATATTATTGAAGATTATTAAATATGTTACGTTTCTTCACTGTAAGCTCACTCACTAAGTCCATTGGGATGGTATATTATATCTGTGGTTACAAGCAATAACCGCCTAAGTCGACTTAAGAAGGATTTGAGTTATATATGCTATCGTATTCTTCATCTACTATTTTGATGCAGTATTGTTAGTGCAACTTCCGACTTTTGACAAAACAACTTCTCTCGAGTGAGTTCATTTTCTCTTTAAAGCTGTAACTCATGGAGTTGTCGAATGATACTTTCATGTTTAGTCATTAATAGGAGTAGTTCAAGATATCTTAATGAAAGTTAAATAAAAATATCAAATTTTTAAATGGAAATTCCTTATAACTTACAGATATGTATGTATAATATCAATTGTAAAACGAGTAAAAAATAAATAAATAAAAAGTAAAAAACAGTTTTTTAGTGAGTAAAATTAAAATTCCGTTTTGGCCATAAGACCTCCTTTTAACACAAAATTTTTTCAAGTAAAGGAGCTGACATGTGCAACGCTCAACGCTTTTATTTAGGTATAGCGTTATAAGAAACAAAAATACAAAACAAATGTGTATCGATAATTAAAAAAAAACGATAGTTCCAGACTATCGATAGTCCTATCTATAGTATAGTATACTACCCAGCGCAACGTTTTTTTCACAGGGCAGTCGACATAATCTTCTAAAAACAAAATTCAGCCGACCATGGAACTTAAACTTACTTAATAAGGTAACATAGCCGAAAAATTACTACAGTCGTACACATGTACATAGGTACACACACATGCACAACAACTTTGTCATTACAAAACCAGTAACCATCCAATATGCCCAAAATATGGTGCTTTGCTTTAATTTTCACTCATTCATCCCTCCCCCCTCTATCGATTTCATTTTTATTGCATATGTACATATGTATGTATGTACAAATCCCATTATGACTTTCGACATGCGCTGGAATGAAATACATACGCCACCGCCCCCACAACCATCCTGACAATATACAAACTCTGCTGGCGGTAGTTCAAATATTTAACACCGCTAAGATGTAAGCAGACATTTTAATGGATGAATGTTTGACTTATATGATAGAGTGTAGAGAGGATAAGTGGCAGTTATTTAGTTGGTAGTTAGAGCGATATGGCCGATGGGAATATGAATAGAACAAAGTAAAATTACAATAGCCACAATCGAAGTAAAACACGTAGTGATAATAAATGAGTAAATTGTAACTTTTATTATTCATACACACACAAACTATTTGTTTAAAAAAGGAGAAAGTAGTTATTTGAATATCAGCAGCCAGTTCGAAAACACCCTATCTCAGATAACTTTTCAGAATTTGGTTGAAGAGCGCCGTATCTGAGAATTTTTCAAAAAGGCCCTATCTCAACCAAGGTGTGATTGACAACTCAGGTAGGCTCTCTTTTAAGGTACTATTATGCCAAAAAATATAAACAATCGATTCAAAATTCATACAAAAAAATTTTCAATTTGACTTTATAGGATAGTTGAATACATTTTGATCTCAACTGAAAGTATATTGAAAATATGTTGAGACAGGGCGATTTTGAATCGAATTCTGAAATAGCGCATTTTTCAACCGAATTCTGAGATGGGCCGTTCTTGAAAACTTTTCCGAGATAGGGCGTTTTCGAACTGGCTGCCGAGATATGTAGGTCGATCTTCCACTCAGCGGTCGATATGTTAAAAAAAATATTTGGCGCTTTCACATTTTTCTAAATTCTGGCCGAACTTCTATTCCAATTTTTGGTGTGTGTTTTGAATTGTTGTTAAGTTTGTAGCTGCCTCCGAACGGCAGACCTTCTTCCAGCAAGAATTATCCATCACTCAAAATATCAGAGAGTAAGAAAAAAATTTCTCAAATTCTCGTCCTGCACGAACGCAAATTTGCAGGAATTTGCAAGTTCCCCCGCCAACTGGTATCCACGGTTGCATTTCAAACATAATACATTTTTATAGAATTTTTAAAAATCTTTCAGATGGACAAAAAAAGGATCTAGATGTATATTTCTTGTTACTCTGACTTTCTTTAACATACGTTTCAATTTCTTAGTCGTACTGACTATCAGGTTTCCTAATTCGACTTTGGCGATTGCATTCCGATTACGAATACAGTGTTCTTCAGCCGAGTACCTTTCAAATCATTGGAGTTAACTAAATTAATTAAGTAAACAAGTATTTAAGTACCTTCACTTCTTTTAAGAGAAAATCGCTCAAGTTTAAAAGTTTTTAAATTTAACGAACTTGTTTATTCAAATTATCGTCGAAAAAAATGCAACCAGTGCCACAGTCATGTTTTACGTGATTGCAAATTCTTTCTTGCAAAAAATTTTCCAGCAAAAATATGCAACTTCTCTCCATGAGAACTGTTCTCAATTTTCGAGTGACGGATAATTTTTTGGTCTACACGAACGCGATATGAACTAAATTCATCATAATTCGTACAAATTCATACAAACTTTTAGCTCGACGAACAGAACTTTTGTCTCTATATACATGTATATACATCTGCGAGGAAAGCGGGGCGTATTTTCCATAATAAAAAGACACGATACCGAAATACGTGAGTGCGAAGAGCTTGTAATGCTGGTCTAGACGTAAAACTCTCGAAAATTTTACCAATAAGTTTTGCGACTTACGGAAGGTTTCAAGACCAGAGTAAAATCCTATAAGAACAACCACGTTGACCCAGTGGATGATGTCCACAACATACTTAAAAATACCGAAGATGGTAGAACCTGAATCCCAGTCGATGGTTGCTACCGCATGAAGCCTCATTCCCAGGCACAACTGAAGGCTTCCCTTCGAATTCACGGACGGGTTCCAGACGGTGGGGTGCAATAACACCATACGCAATAAAGCCATAATGGCATTATTTCGCTTTGCGATTGGAAATAAAGCCATAATTTCGATATGGCCTTATTTCCAACTGGAAATGGAAATAAAGCCATTATGGTTTTATTGCGCTTTTCAAAATTTTTGTTTGGAAAACATAAAACCAGTTTTTGCGGAGAAGGGTTGGGGGATGGCGGCGCGAGTGCAGTGCAGTGAGTCATGAGCGTGGCGCGGAGCGGTGCGGGGAGCCGGCAAATGTGCACCCGCCAGGTTATGCACTCGCAAAATTAAAACTTACCTAAGTACATATATTTATTTTCCAATTTCCAAATATCCGGAAATATTAAATAACTATTTATTTCATTATATTAATAATAATTTGTATCAATTTAAATAATTCAGTATCAATTTCAAATATTTTTCACTTTTGCGTAATTTAATTTAGTATCGACAACTGGTAAGAGTGGTACACACACATATTTTACGTTAACAGAATCGAACAAAAAACCTTATTCAGAATGGAGCAAAAAATATTGGGGCGTATTCTTGTTTTCGTACGAATCGAAAATCATGAAATTTTCCTATCATTTTGTATTCAAAAATTTCAAATTTTCGATTCGTACGAAAACCAGAATACGCCTCATTAATTAAAATTTCAACAACACTTTGGGCATAATATTTTAACTCCAGACTGCAAACTCCGCTCTTTGTCATGTTGAGAGTGTCATTTCAGAATATGGCTTTATTACTCATTTGCACAAATTTGAATATGACTTTATTTCACTTATGGATTGGAAATAACACCATATGGTTTTATTTCCAAAACAAAATGGAAATAAGACCATATGGCGTTATTGCGTATGGTGTTATTGCACCCCACCGTTCCAGACACACGTGACCCAATCACTGGACCTGACGACGTACCGAAAAGCCATTAAAGACATTTACAGAGAGTCCGTCGCTACATTCAGTTGCTCTCTTCCCATTAATGCCGAAGGTCCGGATATTGCAGTCAACTGAACTCATACATATTTATCCATGTCACCATTTCGCTACATACAATTTGTAAACCATTAACAAATTAATATTTTCCATTTAATTTCACATAGTCCACCTTTGGTAAAATTTCCCATATAATATCTATGAGATTGAGCTCGGGTAATTCGCGAGCCACTTTGAAACATCAATTTTGTTGGAAACAAACCACGCATTCACACATTTAGATGTTATTCCCGGGTAAAAATTTGACACCGAATCAGTGAATATGATGCCATTAAGTGTTTCGAGCAGTTTCCATTTGAAAATTTATTTCTTTCATTACAAATATTTAGCAAATCGCATCGATTTCAAATCGTACGACTTGCAGCACATGTTCCTTCATTTCATTTAGGTTTTTCGTGATGCCGACAAGGTAGGAATTCGATGTATTGTTAATTTCGTCATGTATAAAATACAGCTCCAGACAAAAGTATTGGCACTGAGAATTTTTCGCAATGTACTGAAGGTTTTTTATTCTAATTTCTTTTCCACACAATATTCCACCCAAATCACAAAAAAAAAAAAAAATTGTTTTAATAAATTATATAGCTAGTAATGCTATAAAAAATCGCCGGAACTGGTCAGTCTAGATAAAGTAAAGGGCAAAGTTTTTGAAAAACCCCATAAACACATTTTTTTGATGTCTCTTTTTTCCCACAAAAAAAAAACTCAAAAAAATCGACGGTAATTTGCCCTTTATTAGACCAAAATTTAAAATTGGGTTAAAAACTGCATACTCGTAAATTTTCTAAATATTCTAATTTAAAATTTTTAAATTTTGATGACAATTTTTTTAACTTTGATAAATTTTTTTGACATTGGTACAAGCTTTGAAATATTTAGTTATGTGGTTTCTGTCATATGTTAAATTATATTTTGAATGAGAATTATTAAAAATATATAAATAAACATAAGTTGCAAACAAGCATTTGAATCATTTTGAATTTCGGTGCTAATTAGTTGAACGCATCTGCATGTATAAAAAAATCACTATATACTCAATTTTATGAGTAAGGATACGTCCATCAACACACTGCAAAGTATATGAATGAAAATATATAAACCAACAGTTATCCTATCCAACAGTTATCCTAAAGAGCGTGTCAGACGGGGCAATGTAATATATGTCAAAAAGGCTGCCAAACTGAGAAGTTTCAGAAAGCAGTTGCATGAGCATGTAAAATGTAGAAGCGCAAGAGTTATATCACAGTATTTTTGAGCAGAACCTCTTTCCACTTCCAGCGGAAACAGTACACTTTCACAAAATTCCGTCAACTGGCCTTGTATAATTAACTACAATTTGTATAAGATTACCACTTGCACATAAATGCATTTATAATTATTAATTAATAAAGGTAAGAACTAGCACTGTTCTAACTAATAGGGGTATTCATCACAAGTGATAAACTCTTGATAAACTTGATAAAGTTATAAATTTATCATTTTGATAAATGAACTGTCAAACTTTGTATGGAAATCTATATAACCAAAGTTTATCACTATAGTTGGGTTCCAGATGCTTCATTTTATTTTAACCTCTGGTATCATATTTCCTTTTCAATGGCGCCAAATAATATTTATATAATTGAAATCATCGTTAAAAGTACTATCGATCTGCAGTTTTAGTTTTTCCATAACTGAACGATTGGTTATCTAGAACCGAGAAATTTCAGAAAGCAGTTCCATGAGCAGTCAGACCTTGCATGTAAAGTGTCTCTCGAAAAAGGTCGTTTTTATTTCCGAAAGGAGTATTGCAGATTGCTAGTGCAGCACGAGCAAGTTGAAATATATTTCCGAAATCGATTTGCGCTCTCTCAATCGCAGTCACATATTGCAAGTTTATTGTTGAATCTGATTTCCGAAATGTGACAGAAAGGTCTTCTGGCTGATTACACATCGAAAAAAAATTTTTCACTCTCAATTTGACAGCGAATTGCGCGTAAAAGTTGGAAATAGTGCTCTTAGGTAAAGCACGGTTGGAGGTTTAAGCTGGATTTACATAAGGCGACTTTCTTGGCAATTTAACATTGCTCCAGAAAAATCGCTCGTGTAAATAGTGATTCAAAAATCGTTTGCCTCAAAGTAGACAGCAAGTCAACTTTTGTTGGCGATTTTCGCCTCTCAAAAAATCACCCCATGTAAGGGCAGCTTAATGGAAAAACTAAAAATGCAGACGGATAAATAACCGAGTTTGTGGTGTTTGTTGCTTTGCCTGTAAGTATGTATTTCGACATTTGTTGCTCAGTGGAATTTTATTTTAAGCTCGTTATATCTTCTATACTTTTAAATTGCGTCAACTAATATTTATATAATTGAAATCAGCGTAAAAAGAACTACCGATCTGCATTTTTAGTTTTTTCCATAGCTGAGCAGTGGGTTGTCTAGATGTGCTCCGGTAACTTAAGCAGACTTAACTCACCACGTACTAAATAAATGCTCAATCGATTTTCATAAAACAGACACATACCAACTCATTAGACGCCGGTAGCACTTGGATATATTGGAGTACTTACAAAAGTGCTCCTCTGTCATGTTGTAGCGGTCAAACGGCTTGTTAAGAGCGAAATACACCACAAGCGGCTTGACAAACATCCTTCAAAACAACCAACATGGTTTTGTAGCTAGTCGTTCAACGGTCACTAATTTAGCTTCTTTTTCAGAATTTTGTTTCTTCCTTCAAAGATGGCTCTCAGGTAGACACCATTTATACGCACTTTTTTAAAGCCTTCGATAAGGTGCTACACTTAATATTGCTACACAAGTTGGAGTGCATTGGTGTTCACTCTAAATACCTAATAATAATAATAGTTGCGTTCCAGATGCTTCACGATTTGCAGGTTTTTACAGGAAGTCGTTCCAGGTGACCACCTCCCATAAGGTTTATTAATGGGGAAAACAGCTGTTCCTGCAAATCGTGACTTTCGTTTCTGNCATGGACGAACAATGATTGAGGGGTATCGCCGATCTAAGCGGGGTTAGGTCGCCGAAACAACAGCCCTTGGTCGGGTAAAACCCGAGTCATCCCGGTACGTAGAACCGGCTGTCTTGGGAATGCTCCAAATTGTGTTGTTGTTGTTGTTGTTGTTGTTGTTGTAGCGGCTACAACAACC
>NW_016177035.1:0-8796 GCF_001687245.7 Rhagoletis zephyria | reverse complement strand
CACCACACATTAATTCACCACACTTTAACTCCCCACACCTAAATTCACCACACCTCAACTCGCCACACCTTAACCCCCGCACCTAAATCCACCACACCTAAATCCACCACCCTTAATTCACCACACCTCAACTTTCTCACCACACCTTAACTCACCTCAACTCACCACACCTTAATTCACCACACCTCAACTTTATCACCATAACTTAACTCACCACACCTGAATCCACCACACCTAAATTCACCACACCGTAACTCCTACACCCAATTCCACCACACCGCAGCTCACCACACCCAATTTCACCACATGACATGATATCACTTGATGTGGCATCAAAGGCAACATCATTTGGCATAAAATGAACCAAAATAAATAAGATTTAGATAGAGGTGTAAAAAGGGATAAAAAGGAAATACAACTGAAGAGTGTGTGATGTTATATTGTGGTGTGTTATGCTTCATATGTTATGTTATTTATTCTTATGTTATGGTTATGTTATGTTATACCAAGTACTAAGCTAAACTCCCCTCCACTTAACCCATTCCAACTAATGTTATTTTAGCTCATTCAACTTACATAAACTATCCTTAATTTTATCGGTTGAATTTCAACCGCTGGGCGAACACTAGTACTTTATAAAAAGCCCAATCACCGGTTATTTTCCGCTCATAAAATGTAAAACAAAAAATCGGTTTTTCTTGCTGAAAACACAAAAAAAAGCTGAATTGATGATTTACGATTAATAAACTCGGCCGACTATTGGCCATTCATGATTCATGGTTAAGGAGTATGTTTCAAGATTGGCTACTTACTAGGGTGTTCGATTATTCGCCTTTTTTACAAAACCGGTTTTTGAGTTATTCCAAAAAGTGCAATTTGAAAAAAAAAGTTCCAGATTTTGAAATTAAGAAAGAAGCGGCTAAACCGGTTTTATTTGACATAGTGTTTTCTACAAATTTATAATTTTTATTGAGAGTTCAAGAATTTAAATGAAAAAATATATATAAAAAAGTCCGGTTTATTCGATATTCGAAAAATCAAGATTTTAAAAAAACCGTCTATAGATATTAAATAAAAAAAAATGGTGGAGGCCGGTTTAGAAAAACCGAGTCCATAACACTACTAGTTGTTTATGACTTAGACTCAGGACTCACGATTTACGAGTAACTATTCGACTCAATATTTGTGATTTATTATTGGCAATAAGAATTAAAGGTTTCAGATTTAGGATTGACGACTTAGGATTTACGATTTACTGCTGATAATATTCGAGATTGGGTATTTATTCAATACTTGCGATTTACGATAAACAATTAACGATTGTGATTAAGTTTACGAATATTATTATGCTAACGAATATGATTACAATTACAATTACAATAAAGATCGAATCTTCACGATTGCAATTCAGGATTATGGTTAAAAAAATTGTAAGCATTTGCAAATATTTAAAGAAAAAAATCCAGACTTAAATTTTTAGTATTCGAGTCGCAATTAAAATATGCAAAGCCTTAATAAAAATAATGTCACTTTCCTTCCGAATTTTCCTTATAATGACTACCGAATCCCAATGACACTTCGACCTAAAACAATCAATTTCAACTTGCCTACAAAATAAGCAAGCACATAAACCGAAATGGAAACATCCATAATACGAATATCAAGCAACACAAAATGACCAACTTGTTTNAAGGCCAACCGAAAGCCAAAACTTGTGGCCAACCACAACGAGGAAGTTTCAGCAAAACGATATGTGAATTTCAAATTCAAACGTAGTAAGTAGTTTTTGAAAAGGAAAAGAAGAAACGAGAGCCAGAGAGAGAGAGAGAGAGAGAGAGAGAAGGAGAGAGGTAGAGTTACGGAGATGGCATTGAAGCGAATAAGCGGCTAAGAACCTTCGAAAAGGGCTGACACTGTCGCTGCTAAGCTGCCATTCCACATAGTAAGTAGTTTACCAGCTTACGACTTTTAGTTGGCACTGTCAAAGATTAATGATCTTTGATGGCTGCTAGGTATTGCGCACACATTAAATGTAAGTATGTGCATTTATAAAAGACAAAAATATGTATGTATGTAATATCATCGGCCGACCCTTTGACTATTTCACTCAAAGTTTCCTTATTAAATTTCGGCATGCAACAAAATATGGGTCCTGTGCACAGATGCTCGTTACAGCTGTTGTTGTTTTGTTGTTTTGTTGTTTTTGTTTTGCTTTCTGCATAGCGCTTATACCGCAAATATTTTAAAACTACACAGAATATACATACAATCAAATATATGTATGTACCTACAGTGTTGCATGAAAATCTTAACCCGCGCCCAATGGCCACATATATCATGGCAAATGACCAAACAGCAAATGGAATTGTCAAATGCGGTACTAAAGGCGACACAGAACGATACAGAGAGCGCAAAACGAGAAAGGTGGTAGTAGGGGCTGAGGGCGTGATAGAGTGTGCAAAGCAAAGAAAATTCCATATTTTTTTTTTTGTTGAAAAATCAGAAATGAAAAATTAAAATAATAAACTCTTCAAAAAACCAAGCCAACGTGTGTTGCCGAGCATGTGTGTGCGCGTGCTGCCATTTTTGTTGAACATAAAACATATTTCATTTTATATTTTCGGTTATTTAATATGAAAAATGAATTAAATATATGTATGTATATGTACATAAATACATATATATCATAAATGCCGTATGGAGCATGTGATATAAATCCTCGGCATGCATACAGAGCGTGCATGAATAACTCAACTGTATGTATGTAGACCCTGTAGGGAAAACCTCTAGTTCTGAACTGGTGCGCTTCTAGCACATTTAGACCCAGTACTGGTTCGCGATAAATCTCCTTTGCATGCAAACAAATGACGAATGAACATGGCGATGTCCTAGGAAGTGCCAGTTGCCCCAACTGGGCATCCCTTTGTTGATAGTTCCGAACTAGTCCTAAATTCTATAGTTCCAAAGCAGTTCTAAAATCGATAGACGAAAGAAACAAATAGCATGATTTTTTAATCTTTTCGGTTCTTCTTCCCTGTGTGCGATTATAAATTACATATGTTCAAAGAAATGTGTTTTCAATTCAAAATTATATTTGTTTGAATTATTGTCAGAAATGTAGCTGAGTTTGCAGAGGTGTGTGCTGTTATTGGATGGATTCTAGAAGATACCAAAATGTTAAAATGTTAACACAAATTTTCGTTTTGTATTACCAAGCTATGAAAAAGTGCAGAATTAAAGCGTATTTAAACGAAAAAGCCGCCAAACACATATCTATGTAAAGTAAACAAGCCATTCGCTGCATGCCCTTTTTCTATATTTCCGAACCAGTTCTAAATTCGTCACCTTAGATATAGATTTCTAATAAAAAAGTCATATAAAATACCTTTTTTTAAGTACCAAATTCCGCTGATTTTGAACTGGTTACCTAGTTACTATCGGACTGGTTCGTTTTTGGCGATAAAGATCTAGTACGGAACTAGAAATTTGAATCACTAGTTCGCGGTGTCCCTGCAGGGGACCTAGTGTGTGTGTGTGTGTTTGGGTTCAGTTATCAGTATACTTTAATGCTCCTTAAGAATACATGTTAAGGTATATCTTTATTAGATTAGACCACCGTACAAGTAAGCAAAAAAATGCACCGCCTAATTTGATTTTGCAAGGCAATTAAAGAAAAATTATTTTTGCCGAGCCTCTCCCCATTTTAAAATTTTGGCAAAATGCTAACCTATTTTCGCAATTAGGCATTCTCCATATTGATTTTAGATCCATGGTTTCTTCGGCAACTTTGCTTAGGATTATACATAGAATCCTTCTGTGCTATACGCGCACACTCGAAAAAATCTCCCATACAAATTGACCCGTCCTAATAATGTCCATACATATGTATATGTGAATACCAGTTAGCTTTCAATTGCTTATTCTCGAACAAATTCAAACTGATAAAACAAGCTCAAAGATCTCTTGCTATGGTAAAAACCTTGGGATCACCACAAAAGTTTCTAAAAATTACCGAAAAGTAAAAGAAGAAGAAGTGTCACGAAAAAATGCCGTAAACACACGAAAGAACCCGGAAAGTCACGACCAATTCAGGAAAAAATACAAAAGGGTCGAAGAAACCTCAAATGTTTTTCGAAAGTAAAACACGAAGAATCACGAAAGGAACCCGGAAAGCTCCAAAAAATTGCAAAATATTTCTAAAAAATCTTAAAAGTTCCCGAAAGGTTCCGAGAAGCAAATCACGAAGAGTCTCAAGAAATTTCGGAAAGTTATAGAACAAAATCAAAACGTTTCGAAAAAATTTAATTATAAGTCTTCGGAAATCCCGAGAAGTAAATCCTATAATGGCACGAAATGAAGGCAAGAAATATTAGACTGTCACAGCCCTTCGAAGTCTGAAGAGCTGAAATTGGTAAGTGCATAGACGCCTCCAACTCCGAGCATGGAAAAGGTCCGAGAGCGGGAGAGCTTACTCTAGCCGAAACTGGACAAATTTCAAATTTATTATTAAATTAAAATGAAAAAGAATAAAATCAAAGCAAGTAGTTCAAAAAATTAAAAAAAACAAGCTTTTATTAATGGTTAGTAAAAAAAGAAATATGGATGCCCACACCACCTGTCCGCAAATTTTTTTTGCGGAGTTATTTTTTCCATTTAAGTAATATATCGTTACTGAAATGGAAAAAGTCGTGACAATTTTTTTTTTCATAAAACAATGTGGGGAGTTGTTATTCGATGAAATCCATCATAGCAATCAAAGAGTGAATTTGGAATTTTTTATAAGTTACGACTTTTTGCATTTCAAGTGACAATATGTTCTAATATGAAACAAATCGGACCATAAATACGCGGTTTTCAAATATTTCGACACCTGCGCCACCTAGCGGATTAATTCCTCTTTCATAATGTATTTTCATAGGGTTCTATGAGATAAGTTTAAAGTTTCAAGTTTCTAGCTCTTCTGGAAGTTGGTTAAAACTTGAATGTAAGATTTGATTACACGCAGGTAACACTAAATAAAACTTGTAAAAATAAATCAAATAAGTTTCTAAAAATACAATGAAATTAAAAAAAAAAAAATATTTTTCATTTTGAAATAATAAAATCTCAAAATTAAAATCAGTTTGCTTAAAAAATAAAAAGTAAATTAATTAAAAAAATGCATAAAATAAGCTTCCTAAAAATACATTAAATTAAAAATATGATTTTTCACGAAAAATTTAACTTTTTTACAAATTTCGCTGGAAATTATTTTCCGGTCAAAAAAGAAAAAAAATTAAAATCGTATATTTTCCAAGCTAATTTTAAAGGTACATTTTAATTTCCATATGCAATGGGGCTATTTTGTTCGATTTCTGCATCTCAAAGGCATCAAACTACTGTTAAACTTATTTAACGTGCAGTTCTCGTTCTCGAGATGCTAAATTTTGTCACAAAAAAAGTTTCGCCGGTTTCTAGAAGAAAGATTATGACGCCCTAGCATTTTAGAAAATGGCGCATCTAACTTTACCTTAAAATTTTGAAAACATCAAGGCCTGATTTCTTTAGTTCTTTTTCACCTAGCAAAACTTAAAGCTTAATTACTTCCAGACAAGTTCGCTTTAGTACTTTAATCCCTACGAATCTTTCTAAAATTATAGCAATTATTTTCACTAGCTTTGCTTTTGTATACGTTGAGATTCATACCATAAAGTCGCCACAGACATTGCACTACCTACTAAAAATCCTCAAGTAGTTATGTATGTACTTAAATGTATTTTTAGGCATGCGTTTATGCAACATAAATACAGGTGAATGTATGTATATATGTATAGTTTGTATATAAATATTTACGTAATCTAAAGGTGTTTTGCTAAAGTTGCTGTTAATCTATTTAAGCCATCTTACGACCGCCATTTAATTTGTAATCTTTGCCATGTTTTGCAAAACTCAACAACAAAAATATGTACTTATATAGCTACGTGCAACATCAACATCCCTTGCAACAATAGTAGAGGAATAAAGATGCCGACTGCTGTTGTCGCCAACTAACAGAAGTTTCTGAGCTTTAATAACATTTACAGTAGCAACAATAACAAATAACTATAAACAACGAGGTAAAAATATACAATTGGAATATTAATATACATAGATAAGTTTACCTATACATATGTATGTACATAATTGTAACTTGTATAGAATATCACTTATCTAAGTACAGTGTGAAATTGTTTAAGATTTTAAATTTAAGAAGTTATGGACGACGTGCCAACATATGTATGGGAAACTCCGTGGAGGGGTTAACTGGATGGGTTCCCGGTTGAGTATAGAAACACTTGGCTTTATTCATTCCGTACAAAAAGCATTTCACGAATTTTATAAGTTGGTAATTAAATACTTTATTGATAAGCAGGAGCGTTCAATGGGTACAGTGAAGCCGTTCAACTCGCTTAAAGTCGCATAGAATCCCCATGTTTGGTTGCAAGCCAGATCTAACCCAAGATCGCTTAAGAAATAACCAAGGCTATAATCTCTCGATTTTAAGGAGGTTGCTTGAGATGCTTTCTTGGAAATGCAGGGGGCTTTTGTCAATACCGCCTACGGATCGTATCTCAAGGGAACTGGTCCAACGAGGCATAGATCTGTTCATTGTCGGATGAAATGACACCATACTTCGTGAACGTGATATCACATCGTCCCTAGTCAACAGTACCGTGAGCATCAGAGCCATAAGAGGGTGTCCACAGGGAGGTGTTCTTTCTCATCTAGTCGAGTCCCTTGTGCTGGATGACCTTTTAACCAAACCACGGGAAAGTGTTTGCAATGCCGTTGGATATGCCGACGACCTGGTCATTATTTTGATGGAAAAATTGGGCAGCACTGTATCAAGCGTTATGAGTATAAGCCAGCAAAAGACTTTGCAGGTACCTATTACAGGAAGGTACAAGCCGAACCTTTGTTCGGTTACCCTTGGTTAAATAGTGACGATGTCATATTCTTGGGGTTACCCTAAATGGGAGGACTAAGCTGAAATCGTCAACTAGACACAACTCTTAGTAAAAACACACGGGCCTTGCGGACCTGTCGAAGACTTCTTAGTCGAACAATGGGGTCTGAACTCCAAATTAGTAGAATGACTAGAACGAACTATAATGCGTTCGATATAACTTATGTCCTTTCACGTCTGAACAAACTCAAATAGTAGGCTCTCTATTTGTGACAGGATCAGTGAGAACGGCTTTGAGCACAATACCTGGTGTAGGAATTTTCGAGTTCTCCGACGCTATGCCAAGGGAAATCTGCTTTGGAAGGAAATTCCATGTCGAAATTCCAGAACGAGAGGTCCAGTTAAATGGTTCACCTGATATATGTCCACTGATACACAGACGGTTCAAAGATGCAGGACAGAGCAGATGCGGATGCCTGTGGACCTGCCGCTAAACTTTCTATTGCAGTGGGTATTTGATCCACGGTCATTCAAGCCGGGGTACTACTGCGCTCACACTTGGACCGGGTTGGTCTTTCCACAAATACATTGCAATTTACATTGCATATGAGATCACGCTTCGGATACACTTTTGGTTTAGCCGAATTAATTCTTAGGTTAGTTAGTAGGTTGGAGTTCAGTCCATTACAACATACAGAGCGGAGTTCTTCCAGTATAACTTCGGTTTCTCTGGCATGTGACTGTCTTATTTTGCAACTAATGGCGAGTGGACTCTTTTGATAGCGCTCATAGAGGTACAGCCAGGGAGCGTAACTGTTAAAACATTCATTATAAAAATCGCTCTTTGACAATTATTTTTTTACTTTTATTTAATTAATCCTTAAATAACAGTTATTTATGATTTTTATTCTATAAACTGAAAATAAAAATTTTGTTTTGATTTGCATCTAAATAAGCAGCAAATAACAGTTATTTTTGGTTTTTATATTATATGTCTTATATAATTGTTATTAAAGACTTTTATTTATAAAAGTCATCAATAATAGTTAGGCAGTGACTTTTACTTTAAAAGTCATCAATACAAATCAGTCACTGACTTTTATTTTTTAAGTCATACTTATAAGAGTCATTTGTATAAGTCGTTATAAATAAAAGTCTCCAATAACTGTTATCTAGGACATATATTACAAAAATCAAGAATAACTGTTATTTGCAGATTATTTAAAAAAAAAATCAAAAATAATTGATATTTTGGATTTATAAAATAAAAATAAAAAATAATTGTTATTTATTTATGTTTGCATAAAATTACAAAAAGGAAAACAATTCATATTTGAATTGGATTATCGGTGAAAAAAAGTAATGATTGTATCACTTAGTTGTAGAACATTTCCTTCATAATCAATTTTTCAATGACAGCTTTCATCAATAACTGTTATGTTCGGTTCGTAGCTACAACTGATTAAGGTGTTTATTATGAGATTAAGCGGTTGAGAGGTGTACAGTCGGAGCGGTTGAGCGGTGTACAGAGATGCCACCTAGTGGGCTGATGAAGGAGCTTTAGCTATGATAAGTGTTCGCTGAGGTGGTACATGCGGTGGCATCCTTGCAAAAATTGTTTGCTGGTTATGCCGCTTTACTGGTAGCTTAAGTACATTCCCGCGGCAGCTGGTTCAATGCACTGCAATAACTCAAATTTAAGCCATCCAAGGGCGACAAGATGAAATCGCCCTATTCCTATTTCGGTGAAAATTGTCAAATAAATTTGATTTTAAGGTTTCCAAGTCATGTTTGGTTTATATTCGCTATATATCACTTACAAAGTTTTAAAAATCAAAACGCCCCACAGTGCTGCGTCTGTTGAAAACTAT
>NW_016177033.1:0-8800 GCF_001687245.7 Rhagoletis zephyria | reverse complement strand
CAATTGGTGATCAAACTCCAACCAATAACTTATTATTTGCTATACTACCGCGATGTAGAGAAAATCGAGCATGTGGAATATTATATAACATAACATACATATACATAACATAACATATCGAACATAACAGATTGATAAAAACTGTCATTGAAAAATTCGCTATGAAGGAAATGTTCTACAACCAAGTGATACTTACCAACCGATTTCCTTTTTTACAGAGATCAAATTTTATAAATAAATTATATTTTTTTTTTATTCTATGCAAAATTAAAGAAAAAAAACACTTTATTTGATTTATTGTTATAAATCCAAAATAACAATTATTTTTGATGTTTATCTAAATAATCTGCAAATAACAGTTATTTTTGATTTTCATATTGTATGTCATAGATGACAGTCACTAAAGACTTTTATTTATAAAAGTCATTAATAAAAATCAGTCAGTGACATTTATTTTTTAAGTCATATGTATAAAAGTCATTATCCATTTTCACAGTTAAGAAGGTTTTTGAGAACAAAAGTTTACTCCGACTTATACAAATGGCTTTTATAAGTATGACTTAAAAAATAAAATTAAGTGACTGATTTATATTGATGACTTTTAATAGTAAAAGTCACTGACTGATTTTTATAATTATTATCTAACACATATAATATAAAAATTAACAACAACTGTTATTTCCAGATTATTTAGATAAAAATCAAAAATAATTGTTATGTTGGATTTATAAAATTAAAATCAGAAATAACTGTTATTTGAAAATTTAATCAAATTAAAGGAAAAGTAATAATTCTGAAGGAGCTATTTTATAATAAAAGTTGTAACTGTTACGGTAAACTAAGTACTGGTAGAGAAACGAAGCGAGATATACATCGTCCTTTTATTCTATTTCAGTCAGTCAAATTAGAAAAAAAATGTGTAAGAAGCCTTTGTTTTTGGTATTTTTAAGCGATTGGCACACCTTGCTCCATTCTTTATTCCTTTGTTTGCATGAAATAGCCTGATTTTCAAGGCTTTCTAGTCAAAGTCGAATTTACCCTTGAACGGCAGGGCTTCTAATACTGCTTCCAAAGAGAAGGTCTTCTAGGGAAAGCATTTCCTGAGGCGCTTATAATTTTACCGTTTGGAATGTTTTTTACAAGAATATTTACTAAATTTTAAAACAAGTACTCTCTTCAAACATAAAGATTTTATGAATTCAAACAAAACAATTTCCTTAAAAGTCTTCATTCGAAACTTGCACACTCCGCTCAATCAAAAATTTGTTTGCACACAATCATTGCATCAAAAACGCATAGCCCTCTAAAAGGCTTTCGCTAACAAATTCAAAATCACAGCAACACGATGAAGGAAGAAAATATTTTCTGCATTAGGCAGCAAACCCCATAAAGCAATTAGCAGAATACACAGCTATATTTCAAATGCTCATCACTCACATTGGACTTTTCCACCCCAACCGCAATTCGGCATTCAGTGCCAAGGTTGAGCTGTAAATAATGTTATTTCCCCACTCAAAACTCGACTGGCTTAGAATAAAGTGCACTGAGACGTAGTCAGCAGCATTAAAAAGTGGGCAGACGGGCCATATGTAGACATTGCAAAAAGGACTTGCAACAGGACTGGCTGCAACCACACAAAAACATGCAACTGCCTTTGGTTTGCATGAATGCTGCAGAGGGGAATGATGTGTTGGATTGATGATTGAAGCAAGTGTGGCACAAACGCATGTCGTACAAGTAAGCAATCAGTTGACGTATTGTGCGGACATAGAAAAAAAATTTAAAAGGGAGTAGGTAGATACAAAACTTGGAGTTGCAACGCCACAGCAGGTGTGGTAGGTATTTATTCTGTGCTCCATAGTGACTGTATACCAATGCAACTACTGCATTTCAGCCATCAATTAGGCAGGCCGCACTAGACGCACTCTGTTACGCTGGTATTTTCCTCAAACGTCGCAGTCTGCCTTATTCTCTTTGACAGTTGTTTAGTTAATGGAGGCAGTTCGTTTTGTTGCTACAAGGGGATCTAAGTAGTTAGGTTGATTGGAAACGGGCACAGATACAACTACTAAATGTACTTAGTACTCGTAGTACCTACATATGCAAGTACGTAAGTAAGTATGTAAGTGCACACTTCATCTAATCATCAACAATTTCTTGTTGCTATCGATAGAGCGGATATGAGGGCATTCGTACGCTGCTTTTACTTAGCAGTGCAAACGGTTGCTTAGTGACATCTTCATCACCAATAATAGTTTGTGCTCATAACTGTAATTCGGTCTGTTATGGGTGAGTGGGTGGGTGGACGGCTAACGGTATCATGGCAGTCCTTCAACTTTCTCCTTTAGCTGCTGTATGTCCTTAAGCTGATGACTACATTAGTCAAGAAACAATCACTCCAACAACACTGAAGTTCATTGGCAAGCAGTGACGTTGGCCGCATGTACATACATTAGGGTGGTAAAAAAGTAGTCGAAATTTTCGAGCTCTCACGCCCTAGGATTGTGCTAAATATATCAAAAAAGTATAGCCTCGGTTTTTGTTTATTTCGTAAACAAAAAATGTTTAGAGATCGCTCAAGCGCTCAAAGTTTTCCATGTTTTTTATATAGGAAATAAAAATTGTCCATGGAAATGGTATAGAATTCTTAGAAATTAATATTTTGCAATCGAAAAACTGTTTTCTCTTCAGGAGACTTCCAATAACAAGTTTTAATTGTTTATTTAATAATTTTTTAATACCGAAACCGACCGAAAAATATTGATTTTCGAAAATTCTGTAGCATTTCCACGAAAAATTTATTTTTTTCCCATATAAAATTTTTGGAAATGTTTGAGCGTTTTGAGCGACTTCTAAATATTTTTTGGTTTCGAAAAACAACAGGGGCATTATTTTTCGATATGAAACAATTCTATGGGGTGCGAGCATTAAAATTCGGACTTAACTTTTTCACATAAATTTTTGGACCACCCTAACGTACATATATCGACTCTTAATTCAAACCAAGCCTTAAAATATTATGATTAATTATATTTTATTTTTATTGAACTAAAAAAGCCTTAATCTTTCATATTCAAATCAAAAAGTCACTAAAAAAATATTTTGTTATTAATAGAGAGTTTTTTTGTTACCGATTGTTATTTGAAATTGAAAGTGTTTTGAGATATGAGATCTTGCCAAAGTACCGTCGATACATAGCTTCTTTAATTGCGCTAGACAGTTTTTTGTTACATTTATTTACCTAGAAACTTGCTACAATTCGCAATTTGTCGTCATCGTCAGCGTCGTCATAATCCACCCACACGTGTCATGTGACTTCAAGCGGCTTTCCCTTGAGATGAGGTGGGCAGGGAGTGAATGCTCGAAAGAGAGTTCTTGCAATTTCAGCAAACGAGCTTAGCTTCTCCCGAAGCTAGACCCGCTGTATGGTATTGCAATTTACAGCAATCGCACAGACAATCGTCCAGCAATCAAACATACATATCCCGCTTGCCACACGTGCGGCATTCATTTAATTTCTGCTGGTTTTATTTATCTTTTACCTGTTCTTGCTTTATACACATATCTACACTTCATGCACTATTCGCACATTTCGCTTTATTTCCCTGCTGCAAGAGTACTTCCCGTTTGACGCTTGCTAGCATTTACATAGTTGCTCACTCACTGCTTTAGTGCTATCAATCTCCACCCTTGTATGAGATGTACGTAATATTTACTCTTTTAATCTTTCCTTATTTGTAGTGGCGGTCAGTCTCGCCCTCCCCCCCAACTTCCTCCGCTTCTCGATCCAGCTTTCGTGTACTACTAATGCGCAAATCCTCGTTTGGTTGTTGCCCTGTCTAGCCCAACTGCGAGTTTACTACATTTCAAGTGCTTTTCGTGGCGCTTACCCTTAAAGTTCACCTTTGCGCTATTTCTTGGTACTTTTTTCTGGTTAACCTTCTAATACTTTTCGATTTTTTTTCTTCCTTTCCTATAATCTCTGCAATTTTTCTTTGTGTTTCCCTGTCTCTCTTTAGGCCTCGTCGCCTGCTGTTTCTTTTGTCTTTCACTTTTCATCTTACGCTGCTTCCTTTTATTTATTGCCATCGATTTGCTTTGCAACTAGCAAGTGTGCTACCTTTAATTGCTAATACATACCCTATTGGGAAAATCTCCATTTATGAGCTGGTGCGCTTCTAGTACATTTAGACCCAGTACTGGTTTGCGATAAGTTTCTTTTGCATCCCAACAACTTGCGAACTTAACATGGCGATGTCCTAGCAAGTGTCAAATGCCCCTCGTGGCATCTCTTTTTCGATAGTTCCGAACTAGTCCTAAATTCTGTAGTTCCGAACCAGTTCTAAAATCGATTTTAAATTATTTTCAAAGAAACATGTTTTCAATTTCAAATTAAATTTGATTGAATGATTGTAAGAAATGTATGTACGTTTACACACCTTTGGCTGTAGCTGAGTTTGCAGAGGTGCTCGCTGTTAATGGTTAGATTCCAGACGGTCCCAATATGTTAAAATGTTAACACAAATTTTTGTTTTGTATTACCAAGCTATGAAAATGCATCTGCGAATTGCAGAATGAAAGCGTATTTGAATGAAAAAGCCGCCAAACACATACATATCTATGTAAAATAAACAAGCCCCCTCTGCATCCTCTTTTCGATAGTTCCGAACTAGTTCTAAATTCATCTCCTCAGATATAGATTTCTAATGGAAAAAGTGAAATAAAACAGTTTTTTAAGAGTACCACATTTCGCTGATTTTGAACTGGTGGGGATCTAATCACTATCGGACTGGTTCGTTTTTGGCGATAAAGATCTTGTTCGGAACTAGAAATTTTATACACTAGTCTGCGGTTTCCCTGCGGGGTATGTATGTACACACATACACACACATATGTACATGTTCAAGGCCAATTTATGTTACAGGCTGTTGCAGCATCCGCCATTGGAAGTGAGAAAAAATCGATATTTGCTTTAAAATTTCAGCAATTTTATGGTAAAATTTTTTAAGTGCTTAATTGGATTTTCATCGACATTGGAATAGCTTTATATTCGGCTAAAATTAATTAAAACAGTGGTAAAAAAAAAGAAAGCGTCAATAATTTAAATTTTGTGAAATCGCTTATTTTGTACTTAAAAAAATGAATAAATTACATAAAAAATCCGTAGTCAAGTTTACTAAAATATTAGATAAAATTTTTTATAAAACGAGGTCCAAAAAATAACTATACTATGGATTAGTGGAGCTCTGTGAAACATACAAACGTAAGCAATGGAAGTGCATAGCGGCCGACTATAAGACTGCGAAGATGACCCAACTGGAGAGCGAATTGCTATGGTCATACCTGATTTCTTAAAAGCTTCGCTACTAACCTCGTACTGGGTGACCAACCACAACCTTCGACGAAAGGTATAAAGCAGAACCCCTAGCAGAGAGTAAAACACAGAATGTTTCAGCACCTATTGACTATTCAATTCTACACAGATGAATCTGATGGACAAGCTGATCGAAGGAGACATGTTCACGAGACATCTTGAAACACAAAAGCCGACTAGTCTAGCTCCATCCAAGTCCATCCCACTTGCAGCTATACAGAGGGCTGCAGTGTTGCTTACGGACAAGGAAAATCGCTCGAAATATTATTTATATTTTCTGAGACAGTCAGGCAGCTCTAAACTCTGCCACATTATCCAATAAGAAATTTGTATGTAGTGTATTTACGAAGGTTTACTTGACGTGCTGACTCTTCAACTAGCGATATAGAGACACAACAAGCAATGAGATGAAAGACGAGCTTGCAAGGAATGCAAGTGTCCCTTGCACTAATGAAAGTTGGATATACAAGAATTCTTCTCAGAAATCGGTGCAAGCTAAATGTAGCCAGACACCTTGAATACAACAAAATGTAGAACGTAGGTCACCATTTGTTAACAGGTCTACTGAGCGCTCAGTTCATCAATACATCCACGGCTCTTTCGAAATCGTTCCCCCAGTGGTGCACCGGCTTTCATTAGTCCCTCCGCTGTTGTCAGGATCTACCAGCACATTTCACCGGTAAACGCCAGTCATTTAAAAGTTGCCCAGAGCCTCTGGGGATTCCGCCATTACTCTCACCGGTGTGGCCCACCACTCTCCCCATCATTGAGAACCACGGACTGTCCAGTATAACGATGCAGTCTGCGTCACTATTGAGGTCCAATAATCAACATCACAACTCATCTCTCTCTATACCTCTCTTTTGGTACGTTGATTGCCTGCTAGTAAACAAAGCAGTGTAAATATGTTCGACATTAATCCATACATGGAAAACAAAGTTTTATTATAGGAGAAATGCTGACCTATCCTCGACTCTGGATTGGTTGAACTTTTGGTTAATGGTTTATCTAGCCACCGAGGTAAAATTGTAGACCATATCGGTTTACTTGACCTACCTTACGTGATTTTCGTGTTAACGAAAACTGACCACCACATGACGATGGCGTTGTCGTTACTTCTCTCTCTCTCTTTATCAACACCATGAAAAAGAGTCAGCAATATTAATAGAAAAAACGTCTATACACGTTACTTTCTTCCTCTTAAGAGATTGAGTCAAGGCACCTCAAAGTACATATAACAATAGTAGGGCTGTGCGATTAATAGATTACTAAAAAATTTTAATTAATCATAAAGTAAATAACTCAGTTATTCGATTAATTAGAAATTATGATTACTCAAAAGTTCAGTTACTCGAGTAATCAAGATTTTTGATTAACCAAAAAAAAAAAAATATTTCAGCAATTTGCTTTATGAGTAATCAACATTTGAACTCTTAACATATGTATAAGTAGTTAAAGTTCCTTGATACTTTGAAAACAACGTTTCTGTTTTCAAAAATTAAAACGAACATTTTTTTTTCATATACAGAATGAAAAAAAGAAAATAAGCATTTTCCAAAGCAAACTCTTTTGACGAGCAAAATTATTTTTTTTGAGCAATCATATTTCAAGTAACTCGATTAGTCATCGTTTTGAGTAATCAAAATCTTGATTACTCGAGTAATTGATTAACCAACTTGCTCGTAATCGAATAATCGCACAGCCCTAAAAAATTGTCCATAACAGAAATGAATAAAATCTTCATATGAGTCAAATGAGTTAGTTGAAAGAGTTGACTCCTTAAAGCAAATTGGTATCAGATTCGGATTCAGCGGGTCAAAATACATATCGGTAGGTGAATCTGGTTAAATTCACAGATCACTTTTTTTTGTGTGCCGGTGATCTGTTCATTTAACCAGACCCACCTACCGACCCGATGAATCCGAATCTGAGGTCCGTACACCTTCAAATTTTCGAGTAAATTGCTAAAATTGAGAATTTTTTAACATTTTATTTCACAATTTTCGCAATTAACTCGAAATTTAGGACTTTTACGAATTAAACGGACCTCAGATTCGGATTCAGTGCGTCAAAATATATGCCGGTAGGCGGGTATGGTTAAAAGCACGCCCTGTTTTTGTTTTGGTGCGCCGAACTGCAATCTAGATCTCGGAAGCAGAGTCCAATCTTATATGCGCACTTGCACCTCAACTGAATGTACCTTACCCCTGGGCGTGAAATGTGGTTCGATATGCACTGACAGTAATCTTTATCCGGTTTTGTGGTTCTTCAATTATAGTGAAATAATATCTGATAAGTGGAAATATTAAAATTATATCATTTTGCCTTTTCTCGATTGGACCATTTGGCGTGTTACGTATATTCTGTAATCAAATTTACGCCAATTTCCAATACTCGAAAAAAACACCACAGCGCCTCCCAAACTTCAGATCAGCTATTCATATCCACCCCTCAAGTTATCAGCAGTGGCCACTAATCAATTTTCTGCACCATCTGCATTTGAACAGGCGGAGCTCGAATCAAGTCAGCCAAATTGCTACCCAATGCATTGGCTCTTCACCCCAAAATGCTTGCTCCATGCCTTCTTTCAAAAGCCGTTTTATACTCTAGAAAAAGCGGTTTCCCAATTCCGACTCACTATCTGTTCTCAACGTTCAACTTTACCTTCCTTTCTAACCATAATTTCCCCCATTTCATTTTCTTCTCCTTCCATACAGCGTCCACTCTGTTTGCCATCTATTTAATATTGGTATTATCACAATCGCCCATGCACGTGGCGGCCGTCAAACAAACCCATATTGCTGCACTCACTCTCGAATCTAGCAGCAGTTACCAATCATTTTATTCCCTCCATCCACTGCCTCAGCGTACAACATTTTGTGTTAACAGCCAGCTTTTTGGTGGCATTTTGCGCCCAAAGCAAATAAAAATAATGAAATGAGCTGAAAATTAATTCATTTTTGATTAAGCGTAATATTTGTAGACCAATAAGCTTTTTTCTTCGATGCTTGCCTAGTTTGTTTACGCTCTGAATTAGTAATTTGCCGCAAAAATTAAAATTTTAAACTCCGAGTTTACTTTGTTCAATAACCACTATACGCATTAGTTTTTTATTATCAAATTTATATTAATAAATTTTAAACTCAGACTAAAAGCTCTAGGAAATTTGAAGCTCTTGGTGACCAAACACAAACCGTTCATATGTGAAATAAACTAGAAGGTAATCAATTTAAATCGATTTAATACAACGAAGATATTCTTTTTATTTTATTTTAAAGCTCCTCACAAACTGGACATTGCTTATTAAAGATGTTGGATATGCATCCAAATGTGAAGGAAAATATTGAATTTGTGCGAATTAGAGCTAGGCGAGTGAAAAAAAAAACATTCAGTGTTTTCCGTAATATAAACAGATATGTGAATTAG